>NC_041384.1:513642505-513666095 GCF_002162155.2 Triticum dicoccoides | reverse complement strand
TCCGACTGAGCTGCCTGCGGGGCCACCTCGGGGCAACTTGAGGGTTGGTTTTACTCGTAGCTAGTCTCATCTGAGTGTGCCCTGAGAACGAGATATGTGCAGCTCCTATCGGGATTTGTCAGCACATTCGGGCGGTGTTGCTGGATTTGTTTTAACTTGTCGAAGTGTCTTGTAGAACCGGGATACCGAGTCTAATCGGAATGTCTCGGGAGAAGGTCTATTCCTTCGTTGACCATGAGAGCTTGTCATGGGCTAAGTTGGGACTCCCCTGCAGGGATTTGAATTTTCGAAAGCCATGCCCGCGGTTATGGGCAGATGGGAATTTGTTAATGTCCGGTTGTAGATAACTTGAACCTTAACTTAATTAAAATGAATCAACTGTGTGAGTTACCGTGATGGTCTCTTCTCGGCGGAGTCCGGGAAGTGAACACAGTGTTGGAGTAATGCTTGCCGTAGGTTGCTCTCTAGTTACTCGTTCGCGCTTTGCCTCCTCTTCTCGCTCTCTGTTGCGAACAGGTTAGCCACCATATATGCTAGTCGCTTGCTGCAGCTCCATATATTCACCTTGCCTTACCTATAAGCTTGAATAGTCTTGATCGCCAGGGTCTGAGATTGCTGAGTCCCTGTGGCTCACAGATTACTTCCAAACCAGATGCAGGGCCTGATGACTCCGTTCCAGATGACGCGCTTGAGCTCAAGTGGGAGTTCGACGAGGACTCACGCCGATACTATGTGTCTTTCCCTGATGATCAGTAGTGGTGCCCAGATTGGGGCGATCGGGACCGTGTCGCATGTTGGGTTATCTTTTATTTTGGCGCCGTAGTCGGGCCATGAGTCTTTGATTGTTGTAATGCTATTTATGTACTTTGATTGACGTGGCGAGTGTAAGCCAACTATGTATCTCCCCTTTTATTATCTATATTACATGGGATGTTGTGAAGATTGCCTAACTTGCGACATTGCTTTCAATGCGGTTATGTCTCTAAGTCGTGCCTCGACACGTGGGAGCTATAGCTGCATCGAGGGCGTTACACCGCATGTTGGAACAATGAAACGTTGTTGTCACCCCAGGAAATAAGCTGTCAGTATTCTCAGCTATGGTCACCTTTCTTCAGGTGAAGACATCTGAGCGGATGACCAACAAATCATTCAATGCGATGTTGGCTGCTTTCTGCAAATCTTTCCCAGATGCGTCTGAGCTGCCACACACCTACAGTAAAATGAAGAATTTCCTTCGTGAAGTTGGAATTGGATATGATATGATCCATGTTTGTAAGAATAATTGTGTTCTGTTCTGGAAGGATTATGCCAACTTAAGTGAATGCCCGAAATGCAAATCATCAAGATGGAAAGATGGTAATGTTGTGAAGAGGATTCCTCATAATGTTCTGAGACATTTTCCAATTACACCAAGATTGCAGAGGTTGTTTCATGATGCTGAAACAAGAGAGGATGTACTATGGAATTCTAGGAACCAGGAGTACAGAGATCAGAATGTAATGAGCCATCCATCTCATCGTAGTGAGTGGAAAAGCTTCAATGAGAAACACAAGAAACATTAGACTTGGCTTAGCTTCAGATCCATTTAACCCATTTGGCCACCAGAGCAGCACATATAGCATGTGGCCAATGCTTGCTATCCCTTGCAACATGCCTCCAAATGTCTGCACCAAAGAATCAAACTACATGATGGCCTTGCTCATCCCAGGTCCAAAAAGTCCTGGAAAGGATTTTGATTTGTTCATGGAGCCTCTTGTGGAGGAACTTCAACAGCTATGGAAGGGTGTTCTCACTCGAGACCTATATAGCAGCCCACCAGCTGATTTCTTTCTGCGTGCTGTTATAATTTGGTGCATTCATGATTATCTGGCTTTGGGCACTATGTCAGGGTGAACGACACATGGTTACAATGCATGTGTTCGCTGTGACAGGAATCCGTTGTCATACGCAATACTTAGCAAGATCTGTTACATTGGACACCGCCGTTTCCTTGCCAAGGACAAGCCACATCCTAGAAAATACCTAAGACCTGTGTTCAATGCAAAGCATGAAAACCGTGATGCGCCAAAAAGGCTCACCGTCGATGAGTTGCAAGTGGAACTAGAGAAGGTCAGGCATATTACACCAGGAAACCATCCTGGTAATGGTAGCGGGAAAAGGAAGCGTGGCAGGGTAGAAGAGAGATTATTGTTTACCCGCAGGTCCACTTTGTGGGACTTGGAGTGTTGGAAAGATTTGGATCTGCGGCATAATCTTGATGTCATGCACATCGAGAAAAATATATGTGACAGCATTATCGGCACACTTCTTAATATTGAAGGCAAGACAAAAGATACCTTAAAATCTAGGATTTATTTGACACACCTGGGTATCAAAAAGGATTTGCAGGTGCAAGATGAAGGTAAACCACGGGATATGGCACCAGTTGTGTACGTCTTGGACAAGGTAAAAAGAAAAGAATTCTGCGAGGTCCTGTCACATGTGAGATTCCCACATGGATTTACTTCCAACCTTGAAAGGAGAGTCAGTGCAGATGGAAACAAGGTACAAGGGTTGAAAACTCATGACTGCCACGTCCTACTTCAAAGGGTTTTACCTGTTATCCTTAGAAGATTGGGCCGCCCTGACTTATATAGTGCAGTTGCAGAGTTGGGACAATTCTTCAGGGAATTCTGCAGTAGGAATATCAGGATAGATGCTTTGGAGTGTCTTAGAGACAAGATACCAACTATCATATGCGACCTTGAGAAGATATATCCTCCAGCCTTCTTTGATGTGATGGTGCATTTGGCTGTTCATCTACCTAATGAGGCACTACTTAGAGGTCCAGTACAGTATGGCTGGATGTACCCTATTGAAACGTGGCTAGGCACTTTCAAGGGCTATGTTAGGAACAAAGCTAGACCCGAGGGTTCCATTGCAGAGGCCTACATTGCTACAGAAGCATTGACATTCTGCTCAAAATACATTGAAACAGCTGATCAGCTTAGCAAAGAGGTGGGTGAAGACAATCCCGGGCTCAATGTTTTCGATTATTCTGTTCGAGTTATAGGGAAGAGTCAACAAGAGGACAAACCTAAAGATTTAGACAAAATGGTTTGGTATGTGTTGAATAACTGTCCTGAGATACTACCTTATATCAAGTAAGTGCAGTACTGCAGCTTATACATCGTAATCTACTAAACTTGCAGCACATTCTAATATATTTAGATGTTTGACGCGATCACTATGTTGCGCAGCATCTACAAAGAGGAGTTACTGCCGCAAAATCCAAGAAACATTGACAAACTGGTTATGGCAGGATTTGCGAAATGGTTCAAGAACCATGTAAGCTTTTGAAGTGCATTGTCAGTTTTTTTAATATAGTAAGTACATAAGATGATCAGATTGTCTATTTTCTAACCATAGGTTCAGAAGATGCGGGAGGATGGGCATGCAGTTGATGATGCCCTTTACTCACTAGCAATGGGTCATGACACTCGGGTAAGACATTATGAATCTTGCGTTGTTGGAGATGTGCGCTACAACACCCTTGCACGAGACGAAGGCAGGAAGACACAAAACAGTGCCATCATGAGCACGGATACATATGACAAAGAGACAACTGAAATGTATGCTAACATAACAGACATTGTTCAGTTGCAGTATATCTTGAATTTCGAGGATCATCGGTGTGTGGTTCTGTTGTGCTGTCATTGGTATAACCTGTTTTCCAGGATCGCAAAACGCAGAGCTGATGATTATTTCAAATCCATCAATGTCAATGCGGCGTACCAGACCAACGAGCCTTTTATTTTGGCAAATCAATCAACACAGATATTTTTCTTGGAAGACACATTTGCACGTAGCGATGACTGGAGAGTATTGCAAAGGTTTGAGCAGAGGAATTCGTTTAATGAAGTTACACAACAAGATGATGCTTACACTGCTCCTGATGTACAAGATAACACATATGTTCCTAATATCTTTGAGAACCATCACATCAATGACGCCGGTGAAAAGATTGCATGTCGTGATGTGGACATACAGGAGTTGATCAAGAAGAAGCCAATGTTCGAGGACGTTGAGGACGAAGAAGAAGATGACACCATGGGGAATTACGATTTAGACTGATACACATGGCCAAGATATTGACGTTGCTACTGCGGATGATGATTACATTGCTTTTGTCGTATTTGCCTGTCAGAAGACGTTTTTTTATCTATTATGTGAAATTGTGTTTGCTATGACAACTGAAACCTGATGAACATGTTGTTTAGTATTTTGCTGTGAGAACATCACTTGTTATGTATGCTGATTTGTGTTTGGTGATTGTATGACAACTAAAACATGATGACATTGTTGTTTAGTTTTACTCATATTTGGCTATGAAACTTGAATTTGATGACATAGTTTGCTGTTGGACTGCAATTTGCTCGACGTCTTCGAATGAGAACAACCCGATAGGGCCTCTGCTATTTATTTATTTATATGAGCAAAAGGGGATACCCCCTAATTTCCGTTAATAGAAATCATTAGATGTTCACAACCGTACGCCCAGCCTACTACACAGGTTTCATTCATTACTAGTTTCAGCAAAGTGCTCATGTCGTAGCCACTGAATACATCACGAGTGCTACATACACTATAAATAAAGAGACAATCATCCTACAGAGCACATCGATTTTGCCCATTATCTTCACAAGCTCTTTCATCTCCTCATTGCTTTCTAGGCCGTTCAGCATCTGTTGCTTGGTCATGATCAGAGGAACTGCATCTTTAACCTTCTGCTCTTCATCTTCCTCTTCTGCCGTTCCTTCAGTTACTTGTCCAACACCCCAACCTGCTGGTATTGGGATTCCTCGGCTAACCAAATAATCAGCATAGTTGCATTCCCCCACATCAACAACTTCCCAGAAATACAAATCACACGAATCTTCCCTTTTCTACACGAATCAAATTGGAAGATCATCAACCAAACTATTAAAAAAATCAGCAACTGAAAGCAGCAAAACAACACTTAAACATATTATTACCCCATGATTCGGGCATTTGTAGAAGACTCGGCCAGGGTTGCGGATTGTGGTTGAGACGCGACGGATGACTCTACATGATTTGCAGCAATGGCACCACACCAACGACAGTGGGTTGCGATGAGCAATCGGCTGCGGTGCGCGTGCCGGCAGGGGTGTGATGAGACCCACAGGCGATGGTACGGGTGGCGACTTGGCGCATATCTAGTTGTTGCCTGCTAAAGAGCAGGTGGACGAGCAGCCAGCGGACATGGTTGCTGCGGCCAGAGCTTCTGATGCTAGGCAGATTAAGTAGAGAAGAGGAGAAGCGGACGTTGGATATGTCAGTTTCATTACTTGTAGAGTAGCATAGCACCATATATAGTCATAGTCTAGGTTTGGATTCGAACCAGCTACAGGAGCACATCTTTCTTTTTTCGAAAACTCGGCAATGTCTCTTTACTGGTACACTAGCTTGTTCTGTACACCTTCCCAAGTCTTTGATTTTCTTTCCCTTTTTTTCAAGGAAGGAAGGAGGACAAAATTGGGAGTTCCTGGGACTCGAACCCAAGACCTCTCGGTTGAAAACCAAGGGTGCTAGTCACTTATATTGTTCATCTCCACCGTCGACCTCCTACAGCCTCCACGGGCTACTGTTCAACCACCCCTCCACAGGCACCCCTCCATTGTCTACTGTTCATAAAGCCCTCCACACCACGGGGTCCTGTTCAACCACCCCTCCACAGGCACCCCTCCACCATCTACTGTTCATCCAGCCCTCCGCACCACGAGGTCCTGTTCATCCAGAGGCAACGCCACCACTCACTGTTCATCCACCCCCCCACCCCCGCAACGCTCACTGTTCATCCAATCGATCAGCTTCAGTTAGCAGCAGTAGCAAAGGAATCGCTCGATCGGGTTCAGTTAATAGCCATCGATCGATCGCTCGGGTACAGTAACGCGTAGCCTGCAGTGCAATCGCTCGGGTTCAGTTAGAGCCCAACGCCTCGCTCGGGTTCAGTTAGAGCCAACGCCTCGAACACACGCGCGTACGTGTACGAGATAAACGTGCATCACTCAGCCCCGACCTCCCCCCGTAACAGGGAACTTGTTGGGGAACGTAGTAATTTCAAAAAAAATCCTACGCACACGCAAGATCATGGTGATGCATAGCAACGAGAGGGGAGAGTGTGATCTACGTACCCTTGTAGACCGACAACGGAAGCGTTAGCACAACGCGGTTGATGTAGTCGTACGTCTTCACGGCCTGACCGATCAAGCACCGAAACTATGGCACCTCCGAGTTTTAGCACACGTTCAGCTCGATGACGATCCCCGGACTCCGATCCAGCAAAGTGTCGGGGAAGAGTTCCGTCAGCACGACGGCATGGTGACGATCTTGATGTTCTACCGTCGCCGGGCTTCGCCTAAGCACCGCTACAATATTATCGAGGATTATGGTGGAAGGGGGCACCGCACACGGCTAAGAAAATGATCACGAGGATCAACTTGTGTGTCTAGGGGTGCCCCCTGCCCTCGTATATAAAGGAGCAAGGGGAGGAGGCCGGTCGGCCCTATAGGCGCGCCAAGGAGGAGTCCTCCTCCTAGTAGGAGTAGGACTCCTACTAGGAGGGGGAAAGGAAGTGGGGAGGGAGAAGGAAAGGGGGGCGCCGCCCCCCCTCTCCTAGTCCAATTCAGACCAGGGGGGAGGAGGCGCGCGGCCCACTCTGGCTGCCCTTCTCTCTCTCCACTAAGGCCCATATGGCCCATTACTTCTCCCGGGGGGGGGGGGGTTCCGGTAACCCTCCGGTACTCCGGTTTTCTCTGAAATCACCCGGAACACTTCCGGTGTCCGAATATATCCATCCAATATATCAATCTTTATGTCTCGACCATTTCGAGACTCCTCGTTATGTCCATGATCACATCCGGGACTCCGAACTAACTTCGGTACATCAAAACTCATAAACTCATAATATAATTGTCATCGAAACCTTAAGCGTGCGGACCCTATGGGTTCGAGAACAATGTAGACATGGCCGAGACATGTCTCCGATGAATAACCAATAGCGGAATCTGGATGCTCATATTGGCTCCCACATATTCTACGAAGATCTTTATCAGTCAGACCGCATAACAACATACGTTGTTCCCTTTGTCATTGGTATGTTACTTGCCCGAGATTCGATCGTCGGTATCTCAATACCTAGTTCAATCTCGTTACCGGCAAGTCTCTTTACTCGTTATGTAATACATCATCTCGCAACTAACTCATTAGTTGCAATGCTTGCAAGGCTTGTGTGATGTGCATTACCGAGAGGGCCCAGAGATACCTCTCCGACAATCGGAGTGACAAATCCTAATCTTGAAATACGCCAACCCAACATTTACCTTTGGAAACACTTGTAGAGCTCCTTTATAATCACCCAGTTACATTGTGACGTTTGGTATCACACAAAGTGTTCCTCCGGCAAACGGGAGTTGCATAATCTCATAGTCATAGGAACATGTATAAGTCATGAAGAAAGCAATAGCAACATACTAAACGATCGGGTGCTAAGCTAATGGAATGGGTCATGTCAATCACATAATTCTCCTAATAATGTGATCCCGTTAATCAAATGACAACACATGTCTATGGTTAGGAAACATAACCATCTTTGATTAACGAGCTAGTCAAGTAGAGGCATACTAGTGACGTTTAGTTTGTCTATGTATTCACACAAGTATTATGTTTCCGGATAATACAATTCTAGCATGAATAATAAACATTTATCATGATATAAGGAATAAAATAATAACATTATTATTGCCTCTAGAGCATATTTCCTTCAGAACTCCCCGAAATTTTCCTCCCCCTCGCTTCTACCATGGCTTTTTCCGTCATGGATGGCCCAAAGAATGTCATGCAGCTGCGTCTCCGGCCCGCCTAGGACGAAAAGCCCATTTTCTGTCATGATTTTTTGTCATAGAAGTAGGAGCCCACCACATCTATGATGATACCAGGTTTTGTCACAATTATTGTCATAGAAGTGTCATATGTATGACAGAAACAAAATTCGTTTGGCCCAAAATGTCATGGATGTGTCTTTTTTTGTAGTGTAGGTGGATCCATCCCTTTATGCTATCTAGAAATTCTATATCATTTCCGATTAGTAATATGTCATCTACATATAATATCAGAAATGCTACAGAGCTCCCACTCACTTTCTTGTAAATACAGGCTTCTCCAAAAGTCTGTACAAAACCAAATGCTTTGATCGCACTATCAAAGCATTTATTCCAACTCCGAGAGGCTTGCACCAGTCCAAATGGACCGCTGGAGCTTGCACACTTTGTTAGCTCCCTTTGGATCAACAAAACCTTCTGGCTGCATCATATACAACTCTTCTTCCAGAAATCCATTCAGGAATGCAGTTTTGACATCCATCTGCCAAATTTCATAATCATAAAATGCGGCAATTGCTAACATGATTCGAACAGACTTAAGCATCGCTACGGGTGAGAAGGTCTCATCGTAGTCAATCCCTTGAACTTTTCGAAAACCTTTTGCGACAAGTCGAGCTTTGTAGATAGTAACATTACCGTTAGCGTCAGTCTTCTTCTTGAAGATCCATTTATTCTCAATTGCTTTCTGATCATTGGGCAAGTCAACCAAAGTCCATACTTTGTTCTCATACATGGATCCCATCTCAGATTTCATGGCTTCAAGCCATTTTGCGGAATCTGGGCTCACCATCGCTTCTCCATAGTTCGTAGGTTCATCATGATCTAGTAGCATGACTTCTAGAACAGGATTACCGTACCACTCTGGTGCGGATCTTACTCTGGTTGATCTACGAGGTTCAGTAGTATCTTGTTCTGAAGTTTCATGATCATCGTCATTAGCTTCCTCACTAATTGGTGTAGGTGTCACAGAAACTGGTTTCTGTGATGTACAACTTTCCAATAAGGGAGCAGGTATAGTTACCTCATCAAGTTCTACTTTCCTCCCACTCACTTCTTTCGAGAGAAACTCCTTCTCTAGAAAGTTTCTGAATTTAGAAACAAAAGTCTTACCTTCATATCTATGATAGAAGGTGTATCCAATAGTTTCCTTTGGATATCCTATGAAGACACATTTCTCCGATTTGGGTTCGAGCTTATCAGGTTGAAGCTTTTTCGCATAAGCATCGCAACCCCAAACTTTCAGAAAAACGACAACTTTGGTTTCTTGCCAAACCACAGTTCATAAGGCGTCGTCTCAACGGATTTTGATGGTGCCCTATTTAACGTGAATGCGGCCGTCTCTAGAGCATAACCCAAAATGATAGCGGTAAATCAGTAAGAGACATCATAGATCGCACCATATCAAGTAAAGTACGATTACGACGTTCGGACACACCATTACGCTGTGGTGTTCCGGGTGGCGTGAGTTGCGAAACTATTCCGCATTGTTTCAAATGTACACCAAACTCGTAACTCAAATGTTCTTCTCCACGATCAGATTGTAGGAATTTTATTTTCTTGTTACGATGATTTTCAACTTCACTCTGAAATTCTTTGAACTTTTCAAACGTTTCAGACTTATGTTTCATTAAGTAGATATACCCATATCTGCTTAAGTCATCTGTGAAGGTGAGAAAATAACGATATCCGCCACGAGCCTCAACATTCATTGGACCACATACATCTGTATGTATGATTTCCAACAAATCTGTTGCTCTCTCCACAGTACCAGAGAACGGTGTTTTTGTCATCTTACCCATAAGGCACGGTTCACAAGTACCAAGCGATTCATAATCAAGTGGTTCCAAAAGTCCATCAGTATGGAGTTTCTTCATGCGCTTTACACCGATATGACCCAAACGGTAGTGCCACAAATAAGTTGCACTATCATTATCAACTCTGCATCTTTTGGCTTCAACATTATGAATATGTGTGTCACTACTATCGAGATTTAATAAGAATAGACCACTCTTTAAGGTTGCATGACCATAAAAGATATTACTCATATAAATAGAACAACCATTATTCTCTGATTTAAATGAATAACCGTCTCGCATCAAACAAGATCCAGATATAATGTTCATGCTTAACGCTGGCACCAAGTGACAATTATTTAGGTCTAATACTAATCCTGAAGGTAGATGTAGAGGTAGCGTGCCGACCGCGATCACATCGACTTTGGAACCATTTCCCACGCGCATCGTCACCTCGTCCTTAGCCAATCTTCGCTTAATCCATAGTCCCTGTTTCGAGTTGCAAATATTAGCAACAGAACCAATATCAAATACCCAGGTGCTACTGCGAGCATTAGTAAGGTACACATCAATAACATGTATATCACATATACCTTTGTTCACCTTGCCATCCTTATTATCCGCCAAATACTTGGGGCAGTTCCGCTTCCAGTGACCAGTCTGCTTGCAGTAGAAGCACTCAGTTTCAGGCTTAGTTCCAGGTTTGGGTTTCTTCTCTTGAGTAGCAACTTGCTTGATGTTCTTTTTGAAGTTCCCCTTCTTCTTTCCTTTGCCCTTTTTCTTCAAACTAGTGGTCTTGTTGACCATCAACACTTGATGCTCCTTCTTGATTTCTACCTCCGCAGCTTTCAGCATTGCGAAGAGCTCGGGAATAGTCTTATTCATCCCTTGCATATTATAGTTCATCACGAAGCTCTTGTAGCTTGGTGGCAGTGATTGGAGAATTCTATCAATGACGCAATCATCTGGAAGATTAACTCCCAATTGAATCAAGTGATTATTATACCCAGACATTTTGAGTATATGCTCACTGACAGAACTGTTCTCCTCCATCTTGCAGCTATAGAACTTATTGGAGACTTCATATCTCTCAATCCGGGAATTTGCTTGAAATATTAACTTCAACTCCTGGAACATCTCATATGCTCCATGACGTTCAAAACATCGTTGAAGTCCCGATTCTAAGCCGTAAAGCATGGCACACTGAACTATCGAGTAGTCATCAGCTTTGCTCTGCCAGACGTTCATAACATCTGGTGTTGCTCCAGCAGCAGGCCTGGCACCCAGCGGTGCTTCCAGGACATAATTCTTCTGTGCAGCAATGAGGATAATCCTCAAGTTACGGACCCAGTCCGTGTAATTGCTACCATCATCTTTCAACTTTGCTTTCTCAAGGAACGCATTAAAATTCAACGGAACAACAGCACGGGCCATCTATCTACAATCAAACATAAACAAGCAAGATACTATCAGGTACTAAGTTCATGATAAATTTAGGTTCAATTAATCATATTACTAAAGAACTCCCACTTAGATAGACATCCCTCTAATCCTCTAAGTGATTACGTGATCCAAATCAACTAAACCATGTCCGATCATCACGTGAGATGGAGTAGTTTCATTGGTGAACATCACTATGTTGATCATATCTACTATATGATTCACGCTCGACCTTTTGGTCTCCGTGTTCTGAGGCCATATCTGTATATGCTTGGCTCGTCAAGTATAACCTGAGTATTCCGCGTGTGCAACTGTTTTGCTCCTGTTGTATTTGAACGTAGAGCCTATCACACCCGATCATCATGTGGTGTCTCAGCACGAAGAACTTTCGCAATGGTGCATACTCAGGGAGAACACTTCTTGATAATTAGTGAGAGATCATCTTAAAATGCTACCGTCAAACAAAGCAAGATAAGATGCATAAAATATAAACATCACATGCAATCAATATAAGTCATATGATATGGCCATCATCATCTTGTGCTTCTGATCTCCATCTTCGAAGCATCGTCATGATCACCATCGTCACCGGCGCGACACCTTGATCACCATCGTAGCATCGTTGTCATCTCGCCAATCTTATGTTTCCACGACTATCGCTACCGCTTAGTGATAAAGTAAAGCATTACAGCGCAATTGCATTGCATACAATAAAGCGACAACCATATGGCTCCTGCCAGTTGCCGATAACTTGGTTACAAAACATGATCAGCTCATACAATCATGTCTTGACCATATCACATCACAACATGCCCTGCAAAAACAAGTTAGACGTCCTCTACTTTTTTGTTGCAAGTTTTACGTGGCTGCTACGGGCTTAAGTAAGAACCAATCTTACCTACGCATCAAAACCACAACGATAGTTTGTCAAGTTGGTGCTGTTTTAACCTTCGCAAGGACCGGGCATAGTCACACTCGGTTCAACTAAAGTTGGAGAAACTGACACCCACTAGCCACCTTTGTGCAAAGCACGTCGGGAGAACCGGTCACGCGTAAGCGTACGCGTAATGTCGGTCCGGGCCGCTTCGTCCAACAATACCGCCGAACCAAAGTATGACATGCTGGTAAGCAGTATGACTTATATCGCCCACAACTCACTTGTGTTCTACTCGTGCATATAACATCAACACATAAAAACTAGGCTCTGATACCACTATTGGGGAACGTAGTAATTTCAAAAAAATTCCTACGTACACGCAAGATCATGGTGATGCATAGCAACGAGAGGGGAGAGTGTGATCTACGTACCCTTATAGACCGACAACGGAAGCGTTAGCACAACGTAGTTGATGTAGTCGTACGTCTTCACGACCCGACCGATCAAGCACTGAAACTACGACACCTCCGAGTTTTAGCACACGTTCAGCTCGATGACGATCCCCGGACTCCGATCCAGCAAAGTGTCGGGGAAGAGTTCCGTCAGCACGATGGCATGGTGATGATCTTGATGTTCTACCATCACAGGGCTTCGCCTAAGCACCGCTACAATATTATCGAGGATTATGGTGGAAGGGGGCACCGCACACGGCTAAGAAAACGATCATGAGGATCAACTTGTGTGTCTAGGGGTGCCCCCTGCCCCCGTATATAAAGGAGCAAGGGGAGGAGGCCGGCCGGCCCTATAGGCGCGCCAAGGAGGAGTCCTCCTCCTAGTAGGAGTAGGAAGGAAAGGGGGGCGCCGCCCCCCCCCTCTCCTAGTCCAATTCGGACAAGGGGGGAGGAGGCGCGCGGCCCACTCTGGCTGCCCTTCTCTCTCTCCACTAAGGCCCATATGGCCCATTACTTCTCCCGGGGGGTTTCCGGTAACCCTCCGGTACTTCGGTTTTCTCCGAAATCACCCGGAACACTTCCAGTGTCCGAATATATCCGTCCAATATATCAATCTTTATGTCTTGACCATTTCGAGGCTCCTTGTTATGTCCGTGATCACATCCGGGACTCCGAACTAACTTCAGTACATCAAAACTCATAATATAACTATCATCGAAACCTTAAGCGTGTGGACCCTACGGGTTCGAGAACAATGTAGACATGACCGAGACATGTCTCCGGTCAATAACCAATAGCGGAACCTGGATGCTCATATTGGCTCCCACATATTCTACGAAGATCTTTATCGGTCAGACCGCATAACAACATACGTTGTTCCCTTTGTCATCGGTATGTTACTTGCCCGAGATTCAATCGTCGGTATCTCAATACCTAGTTCAATCTCGTTACCCGCAAGTCTCTTTACTCGTTATGTAATACATCATCTCGCAACTAACTCATTAGTTGCAATGCTTGCAAGGCTTGTCTGATGTGCATTACCGAGAGGACCCAGAGATACCTCTCTGACAATCGGAGTGACAAATCCTAATCTCGAAATACGCCAACCCAACATTTACCTTTGGAGACACTTGTAGAGCTCCTTTATAATCACCCAGTTATGTTGTGACGTTTGGTAGCACACAAAGTGTTCCTTCGGCAAACGGGAGTTGCATAATCTCATAGGCATAGGAACATGTATAAGTCATGAAGAAAGCAATAGCAACATACTAAACGATCGAGTGCTAAGCTAATGGAATGGGTCATGTCAATCACATCATTCTCC
Source organism: Triticum dicoccoides (assembly GCF_002162155.2). NCBI lineage: Eukaryota > Viridiplantae > Streptophyta > Magnoliopsida > Poales > Poaceae > Triticum > Triticum dicoccoides. The sequence continues at coordinate 513,652,269 of NC_041384.1, read as the reverse complement.
TAATAATGTGATCCCATTAATCAAATGACAACACATGTCTATGGTTAGGAAACATAACCATCTTTGATTAACGAGCTAGTCAAGTAAAGGCATACTAGTGACGTTTAGTTTGTCTATGTATTCACACAAGTATTATGTTTCCGGATAATACAATTCTAGCTTGAATAATAAACATTTATCATGATATAAGGAAATAAAATAATAACATTATTATTGCCTCTAGGGCATATTTCCTTCATAACTCCCCAAAATTTTCCTCCCCCTCGCTTCTACCACGGTTTTTTCCATCATGGATGGCCCAAAGAATGTCATGCAGCTGCGTCTCCAGCCCGCCCAGGACGAAAAGCCCATTTTTTGTCATGATTTTTTGTCATAGAAGTAGGATCCCACCACATCTATGATGATACTAGGTTTTGTCACAATTATCGTCATAGAAGTGTCATATGTATGACAGAAACAAAATTCGTTTGGCCCAAAATGTCATGGATGTGTCTTTTTTTGTAGTGTAGGTGTATCCATCCCACCAACGAAAACGACTTACAGTTCCCAACACTTTCCATGCTAGATATGCCATAGGCGGTTCCCAAACAGAATATAAAGTTTATTCCTTTTTCCACCATACTTTCACTTTCCATGGCTAACCCTATCCACGGGTTCCCTCCATACCAACTCTTTCCAAGGAATTTATTATTTGATAACACAATGTAAATTCAATTGTTTTGCATTTCGGGACTAGGCATCCCTAATACCTTTGCCTTGCTCTCGTGCAATGACAAGTGAATAAACACTCATCTTGAGAATAACACATCTAGCATGGAAAATATTAGCCACCCCCTCACTACTCCGCGAGCGAAACAAACACACAAAAGAGAAGTTTATTTTCAAAATTAGAGATGGCACATGCAAATTTGCTTAGAATGGCAAAATAATATCGCATATAGGTAGATATAGTGGACTCATGTGGCAAAATTGGGTTAAAGGTTTTTGGATGCACAAGTAGTGGTCATACTTAGTGCAAAGTGAAGGCTAGCAAAAGATTGGGAAGCGACCAACCAAGAAACGGATAATCTCATAAGCAAGCACTAAGCATAATTAACACCGAATAATGCACCACAAGTAGGATATAATTTTCATGGCATGACTATTGACTTTCGTGCACGCATAGGGAATCACAAACCTTAACACCAATATTCTTACTAGAGCACAATTACTCATCAACATAACTCACATATCACATCATCATATCTCAAAACTATTACTAAGAATCAAGTTTATTCTGCCCAATGATCTTCATGACACATTTTTTTCTTTTTCTTTATCCTTCTTGGATATCTATCACTTTGGGACTAATTTTCATGTGTTGCTTTTTATAAGGTCAAACAAATATAAGTGAAGATCATGAGCATAATTTTTCTTCTTTCTCTCAAAATAATTTAAGTGAAGCAAGAGAGAATTTCTTCAAACTTTTATTGACTCTCAAATAAATCTAAGTGAAGTAAGAGAGCATTTCTTCAAAAAAATACTAAGCACACCATGCTCAAAAAGATTTAAGTGAAGCACTAGCGCAAGTCCTAGCTCATAAAAGATTTAAATGAAGCATAGAGAGCAATTCTAACAAGTCATGAAATAATTTTGGCTCTCTCAAATAGGTGTGTCGAGCAAGGATTGATGACTTAAAACACATAATAAAACAAGCAAAGACTCATATCATACAAGACGCTCCAAGCAAAACACATATCATGTGACGAATAAAAATATAGTCTCCAATAAAATTCTGATAGTTGTTGGAAGAAAGCGGGGATGCCACTCGGGGCATCCCCAAGCTTAGTTGGTTGCTCATTCTTGGATAATAGCTTGGGATGTCGGGGCATCCCCAATCTTAGGCTCTTCTATCCTTCCTTCATCCATCATAAGATAACCCAAAACTTGAAAACATCAGTCACACAAAACTCAACAAAACCTTCGTTAGATCCGTTAGTATAAGAATAATAAATCACTACTATAAGTGTTGTATCAAACCACTTCATATTTTGTTTTTTTTTATTATATCTACTATATTCCAACTTTTATATGGCAAAAACTCATCAAAGAAAACCATAGAGCCATCAAAATAAGCAGACAACACAAAGAAAACAGAATCTGTCAAAACTAAACAGTCTGTAGCAATCTTACTATTTCGAATACTTCTATAACTCCAAAAATTCTAAAACATTAGGAAGACCTGCGAAATTTGTATATTGATCTATTTCAAGTGGAATGGGTATTTTATCGCTCTCTGGTAAGAAATGAAAATTAATTTCTTTAGAGTAAAAGTTTTTGTTTTTTCAACAAGATCAAACAACTATCACCCAAGAAGATCCTAAAGGCTTTACTTGGCACAAACACTAACTAAAACACAAAAAACACAATCATAACAGTAGCATAATTGTGCTAACACACAAAAACAGGAAGAAAAAGCAAAAATAAATTTTATTCATTGGGTTTCCTCCCAACAAGCGCTATAGTTTTACGCCCTTAGCTAGGCATAAAGCAAGGATCTAAGTTTTGTCATCTTTGTCCAACTCTTCAATCAAGCACTTAGAATCCTTCAAAGAATAAAAATGCAAAGGAAAAGTAGATCACAAGAAAATATATGAGAATGAAGACCCGGGGGCCGTAGGTTTCACTAGTGGCTTCTCTCGAGAAAGATAGCAAACGGTGGGTAAAAAAATTACTATTGGGCAATTGATAGAACCTCAAATAATTATGAAGATATCCAGGCAATGATCATTACATAGGCATCACGTCCAAGATTAGTAGACTGACTCCTGCCTGCATCTACTACTATTTCTCCACACATCGACCGCTATCCAGCATGCATCTAGTGTATTAAGTTCATGGAAAAACGGAGTATGCAATCAGAACGATGGCATGATGTAGACAAGATCCATTTATCTATTGCGTAGATATAGATCCCATCTTTTTATCATTAGTAGCAACGATACATACGTGTCGGTTCCCTTTTTGTCACTGGGATCAAGCACCGTAAGATCAAACCCACTACCGGGAACCTTTTCCCATTGCAAGATAAATAGATCAAGTTGGCCAAACAAAACCCAAATATCAGAGAAGAAATACGAGGCTATAAGAGATCATGCATATAAAATAAAAGAAACTCAAATAACTTTCATGGATATAAAAAGATATGACTGATCATAAACTCAAAGTTCATCAGATCCCAACAAACACACCGCAAAAAGAGTTACATCATATGGATCTCCAAGAGACCATTGTATTGAGAATTCGGAGAGAGAGAGAGAGAGATGAAGCCATCTAGCTACTAACTACGGACCCGAAGGTCTACAAAGAACTACTCACTCATCATCGGAGAGGAACCAATGGAGGTGGTGAACCCCATACGAGATGGTGTCTAGATTGGATCTGGAGGTTCTGGACTCTACGGTGGCTGGATGAATATTTCGTCGACTCACCTAGGGTTCTGGTATTTTGCGGTATTTATAGAGCAAAGAGGCGGTCCGGGGGGCACCCGAGGTGGGAACAACCCACCAGGGCGCACCTGGGCCTCCTGGCGCGCCCTGGTGGGTTGTCCCCATCCTCGGGACTCCCCCAGGTGCAACCAGGGCCCAACATGTTCCTTCTGGTCCATCAAAAATCTCCGTAAAGTTTCGTGGTGTTTGGACTCCGTCTGATATTGATTTTCTTTGATGTAAAAAAACACGGAAAAAACAGGAACTGGCACTTGGCACTATGTCAATAGATTAGTACCAAAAAATGATATAAAATGATTATAAAACATCCAAGATTGATAATATAACAGCATGGAACAATCAAAAAGTATAGATACGTTGGACACGTATCACAGAGCTTAGTAATACCAAATTTGGTTATTCCTCCCAATGCTAGATTTCTCTCTTATGAAAATATGAAAAAGAGTGTTGTTTTTTCTCCTGTGGCAAGGAAGCATCCATGGGTGGATGGAGCTCTAGCTGTCATGGGTAAACTTCGCAAGGAGGTAATGGATCTTAAGCAACAAATTAATAAGCTCGAGTAAGAGAATTGTATCTTAAGGGAAATCATCGCCAAGAATATCACATCACCATCCCCGAAGAAAGATATCTAAATACATGGGTATGGGCACTCCCGTTGGCAACTGCCAAGCTTGGGGGAGTGCCCGGTATCGTATCACCATCACACCTTTATCTTTATTGTTTTTCTTAGTTCGATCCTTTTGCTGATATCTTCGTCTAGTAGAATAAAGTTTAGTATGATCTAGCTTTGAGTTTTGCTTTATGTTGCCTCTATGTAATTGAGTCCATGAGATATATAATAAAGAGTAGTTTTGAGTTAAGGGCTTTGCTTTCTTGCTATGATCTTGAGGGAGTTAAATAAAATAAATAACAAAAAGAAATAAAAAGATCATATATTGATCTTATGGGGAGTAATGACTTCACATATAAAGAGTATGATGAATAAAAGTTGTTGGGAGTTGACAAACATAGTTTTGGTCATTGTTGCAATTAATAGGAAGTAATAAAGAAAGAGAGGCCTCACATATAAATATACTATCTTGGACACCTTTTGTAATTGTGAGCACTCATTAAAATATGACATGCTAAAAGGTTGATGTTGGACAAGGAAGACAACATAATAGTTTATGTTTTCTTATATCCGAATAGAAGTTATATTGTCATGGATCCCCCAACATGTTGAGCTTGCCTTCCCCTCTGATGCTAGCCAAATTATTTGCACCAAATAGAGATACTTCTTGTGCTTCCAAACATCCCTAAACCCAGTTTTGCCATGAGAGTTCACCATACCTACCTATGGATTGAGTAAGATCCTTCAAGTAGGTTGTCATCGGTGCAAGCAATAAAAATTGCTCTCTAAATATGTATGATCTATTAGTGTGAAGAAAATAAGCTTTATATGAACTTGTGATATGAAAGAAATAAAACTGACAGACTACATAATAAAGGTCCTTATCATAAGCGGCAATATAAAGTGACGTTCTTTTGCATTAAGATTTTGTGCATCCAACCATAAAAGCGCATGACAACCTCTGCTTCCCTCTGTGAAGGGCCTATATTTTACTTTTATCTTCTACCCTTATACAAGAGTCATGGTGATCATCACCTTTCCTTTTTACATTTTTTCCTTTGGCAAGCACTATATGTTGGAGAGATCCGGATATATATATCGACTCTGATGTAGGTTATCATAAAGTATTATTGTTGGCGTTACCCCTAAGGTAAAAGTTTGGGAGGCAAAACTGTAAGCCCCTATCATTCTTTGTGTCTAATTGAAACTTTGTACCCATAAGTATCGCGTGAGTGTTAGCAATTGTGAAGGATTAAATGATAGTTGAGTATATGATCTTGCTGAGAAGCTCTTGAATTGACTCTTTCCGATGTTATGATAAATTGCAACTGCTCCAATGACTGAGATCATAGTTTGTTAGTTTTCAATGAAGTTTTTGATTCATACTTTGCTTTGTGAACGAATTGTTACTTTATCATAAGAAAGTATATGCCAATATACGTTGTTGTTCTAAAGATGATCATGATGCCCTCATGTCCGTATTTTATTTTTATCGACAACTCTATCTCTAAACATGTGGACATATTTTTTGATTTTGGCTTTCGCTTGAGGACAAGCGAGGTCTAAGCTTGGGGGGGGGTGATACGTCCATTTTGCATCATGCTTTTATATTGACATTTATTTCATTATGGGCTGTTATTACACGTTATATCACAATACTTATGCCTTTTCACTCTTATTTTATAAGGTTTACATGAAGAGGGAGAATGCCGACAGCTGGATTTCTGGACTGGAAAAGGAGCAAATAATAGACCTATTCTGCGCAACTCCAAAAGTCCTGAAACTTCACGGAGCATGTTTTTGGAATATATATAAAAAATACTGGGCGAAGAAAGTACCTGAGGGGGGCCACCAGTTAGCCACAAGGGTGGAGGGCGCGCCCTACCCCCTGGGCACGCCAACCGTCCTTGTGGGCCCCCTGGCGAGCCTCCGGTGCCCATCTTTGGCTATATGGTGTTTTTTGACCTGGAGAAAATCAGAAGGAAGCTTTCAGGACAAAGCACCGCCGTCTCAAGGCGGAACCTGTGCAGAACCAATCTAGGGCTCTGATGGAGCTGTTCTGCCGGGGAAACAACCCTCCGGGAGGGGGAAATCGTCGCCATCGTCATCACTAATGATCCTCTCATTGAGAGGGGGTGAATCTCCATCAACATATTCACCAGCACCATCTCCTCTCAAACCCCAGTTCATCTCTTGTATTCAATCTTGGTCCCAATACCTCAGATTGGTACCTGTGGGTTGCTAGTAGTGTTGATTACTCCTTGCAGTTGATGCTAGTTGGTTTATTCGGTGGAATATTATATTTTCATATCTTTAATGAAAATTAATACTCCTCTAATCTTGATCATAAATATGAATTGCGAGTAGTTACGTTTGTTCCTGAGGACATGTGAGAAGTCTTCTTAGAAGTAATCATGTGAATTTGGTATTCGTTTGATGTTTTGATGAGATGTATGTTGTCTCTCCTCTAGTGGTGTTATGTGAACATGGACTACATGACACTTCACCATTATTTGGGCCTAGGGGAAGGCATTGGGAAGTAATAAGTAGATGATGGGTTGCTAGAGTGATAGAAGCTTAAACCCTAGTTTATCGTTGCTTCGTAAGGGGCTGATTTGGATCCATATGTTTCATGCTATGGTTAGGTTTACCTTAATACTTCTTTTGTAGTTGCGGATGCTTGCGAGAGGGGTTAATCATAAGTGGAAGGCTTTTCCAAGCAAGGGCGGCACCCAAGCACTGGTCCACCCACATATCAAATTATCAAAGTAACGAACGCGAATCATATGGGCATGATGAAAACTAACTTGACAACAATTCCCATGTGTCCTCGGGAGTGTTTTGCTTTATATAAGAGTTCGTCCAGGCTTGTCCTTTGCTACAAAAAGGATTGGGACACCTTGTTGCACCTTAGTTACTTTATTTACTTGTTACCTGTTATGCTTGATCTTATCACGAAACTATCTGTTAGCGATAATTTCAGTGCTTGCAGAGAATACCTTGTTGAAAACTACTTGTCATTTCCTTCTACTCCTCATTGGGTTCGACACTCTTACTTATCGAAAGGACTATGATAGGTCCCCTATACTTGTGGGTCATCAACCACCCGGGTATGCCTCTCTTCTCTCTCTCTTAGGCTATGACTTGGAATGAAGGATTTTAACCCGGCGGTCAATTTGAGTCATTTCTTGCTCTTGTAGCTCCCTAGGACCATCAACTTCAACGAATGGAGCGGGGTGGCTGGAGATCTGTCTGCTCGTTGTCACCATCAATCTCCATGCGTGAGGCTAGTTGCTTTTGAATCTGTGGACAGTGGGAGGAAGTTTCTGGCATGTATAGAGAAGGTTAGGCCCTCTTTTGTTGTTACAAATCATTTGTTAGATGTGATTCAGACACTGTCACGGTCCCAACCCATTCATACCACACATTCAACCAAACGCATCCTAAGACAGTGTCACAATTTGTACCTAGTATCTAAAAATGTTGCCATCTCATCAGCGGTGCTATTAGAAAATTATTTGGCACCGCTTCAGTAGGTTGTGCAGCCAACTTTGGTCCACACATCCGAGCAGACAAGCAGTAAAATACTAAATCTTTATGGCACTAAGGAACTGGACATCGGAGCAACTAAGTGCTCCAAGGTCCCGGTCCCTGATTTTTTCCGCTACATCGGCTCGCCAGTGCAAGGCACCGGTGCGAGATGTCGCAACAATTGTCTTTACACCAGTTTTGGCATACATAGTGGATGGCCTTAGTGTTATTAGTTCTACGTTACTAAATTTGTGCATGTACACACCTGTTAGTATCAATTTTCTGTCATGCCAACACTGTCGCTATGTTGTTGCAGTTATATTTACCTTCCTCATAAAATGTTCAATTTGGTATTTATAGTTACATGAGTAAGAACTTGTAGCATTGTTGTCATTAATTATAGATTCTAATGTTTCAGAATTTGGTTGTTGTCTCAATAGCAATTAATTCATTTGCACATTGATCTTTTTGAGAAGATATGTCATAATTAACATGTTTCTTCAATTTTTCAAAATAAGTATTGGTGATTTTCTATGTTGTTATAAACCCATTTCCCCTACAATTGTTACTGATCTAGTTATAAATATTATAGGATGAACGTAAGTGTTCTTACTTGGTGTTGGTTGATCAAGAGTGGCCACAGTCTTGAAGATGTGCCTAGCAAAGATCTAGAGCATGTATGAGGAAGAGGACAGAGGTAGGCTTAGAGAAAGTGTTGTCAAAGCTGAAGAATATTTGAAGATGCGGGATAAAAAGAGGAAGGTGGAGAATGACCTCAGATTTTTTAAATCATACTTTGCTAAGATGGTGTTGACGAAGGAGGAGGCACTTTCCCAGTTGGACAGTGGAAAACAGGTTCTTACTGAACTTAAAGCGGAGGTGGATAAGACATTCCTGGATGATCTCGATTAGGGAAATGTATATATTGTTCTTATGAAGTTAAACTAGCTATATGATGTATTGTGTTGTTTTTAGGTAGCTATCATAATGTGATGTTAAAATATATTTATGTGCCTGATATGAAATTGGAAAACAGTTGTTCGAAATAAAATGTGAATTTGCGTAATACTGGAATTATTAATTGTAAACTAATAAACCTGCTAAATGGGTCATGGAACTTTGCAAATGGTTCTAGCAGTAAAAGCTCTTGTGATGGATAGCCCAATGCCACACAATTTTCTTCATCAAATCATGTGTGATGTAGTTTATAAAAGCAAACGGTTAACCAAGCGAGCACACGAGCGTGTGTTATAGTTACACCTTTCACACACGAGCGTGTGTTATAGTTACACCTTTCACACACGAGCCTATACATAAAAGTGTGTGGGATGTACATACTAACGGAAACGTTTTGCCTAGATTGACTGTGTGGGATGTACATAAGAATGGAAACGTATTCCTTGGATTGACTGTGTGTGATATACATATGAACGAAAATGTTTTTCTGTGATTCATCGTGTGGGATGTACATACGAACGGAAATGGTTGGGTTTCGATGCCTTGCCTGATCGCACACGAGCTCATTTTGCCCCAGCCTGTGTGCTAGGAGGGCCTATCCCCGACGGTTTCTGGGTCGTGTGGGAAGGACCCCCCTGTCGCCCACACTCACTTGGTGACAGTTCCAAATGCCGCCGCGGAAAGGCACTACAAGAAAAAGACAAATCTGTGACATTTTGGGCCGAACAAAATTTTTTTCTGGCATACATATGACACTTCTATGATGATAATTGTGACAAAACCCGGTATCATCATAGATGTGGTGGGCTCCTACTTCTATGACAAAAAATCATGACAAAAAATGGGCTTTTCGTCCTGGGCGGGCCGGAGACGCAGCTGCATGACATTCTTTGGGCCGTCCATGACGGAAAAAATCATGGTAGAAGCGAGGGGGAGGAAAATTTCGGGGAGTTCCCGATTACGGTGGGAGGTCGGGGGCCGAGCGATGCGTGTTTCTCTCGTACATGTACGAGCATGTGTGCGAGGCGTTGGCTCTAACTGAACCCGAGCGAGGCGTTGGGCTCTAACTGAACCCGAGCGATTGCATTGCAGGCTACGCGTTACTGAACCCGAGCGATCGATCGATGGATGTTAACTGAACCCGATCGAGCGATTCCTTCGGTACTACTGCTAACTGA
>NC_041384.1:513573155-513642092 GCF_002162155.2 Triticum dicoccoides | reverse complement strand
GATGAACATGACCCCGTGGTGTGGTGGAGGGCTGGATGAACAGTAGACGGTGGAGAGGTGCCCGTGGAGGGGTGGTTGAATAGGACCCCGTGGTGTGGAGGGCTGGATGAAAAGTACACGGTGGAGGGGTGCCCGTGGAGGGGCGGTTGAACAGTAGCCGGTGCAGTAGCGCGCGGTGGAGGTTGGATGAACAGGAGCCCGTGGAGGCTAGAGGAGGTCGACGGTAGCCTGTGGAGGCTGGAGGAGGTCGACGGTGGAGATGAACAGTATCCTGTGGAGTCCCGTTTTGCGGTACGCCACACCCCTCCTGATGAACAGGACCCCCGTTTCGACCGTAGCGCTCTAACACAAGTACGTTTCGTCTGTTTTGCGGTACGCCATACCCCTCCCGATCAACAGGACCCCCGTTTCGACCGTAGGAGGTCCGTTTCCTCCGATTTGCGGTACGCCAGACCCCTCCCGATCAACAGGACCCCGTTCCGAACGTAGGAGGTCCGTTTCCTCCGTTGTGCGGTACGCCAGCCCTCATTTCCATCGCCTGTTCCATCCAAGCCCTCCCGATGAACATGACCACGCATTTTGTTCCGACCCAGCCGGTTGGCTCCCACACGTTCCGTTGCCTCCCGATGAACACGACGCATTCTGTTGCCTCCCCATGAACACGACGCATTTTGTTGCCTCCCCATGAACACGACGCATTCCGTTGCCTCCCCATGAACACGACGACGACGCTGTTTCTTCGTTCTGACCCAGCCATGTACACGAGCCCTGGCCGTACGTATGCGCGAGTAGGCGTTCAAGACCCTGCCCGTATGTACACATACGTGGCCGTATTTTCTTTCTTGCACCCTGGTCGTTGTACGTACGTGTACATGCTACGTGCGCGCCTCTACGACACATGCGCGCCTCTACTACGACACGTGCGCGCCTCTACATCCACCAGTATATATGTACGTACACGTTCACGACCAGAATGACAATGCTACGTACGCTTCGACCAGGTGGGTCCCGACTGTCAGGCACTTCCTTGCCTGTGAAGATGTAGCTGGTGGGTCCCAGCAGTCAGGGGGGCGAATCTTTTTTTTGCCCGGACACACTTCCTTGCGTGCGAAGATGTAGCTGGTGGGTCCCAGCAGTCAGGGGGAAACGTTTTTTTCACGAAATAAAGTGGCCCGTCCGGTGGGTCCCAGCTATCAGGTGGAGGGATCATTATTTTCCGTGTAATAAGGAGGCACTTCCTTGCTGCGGCCATGGACCCAACTGTCAGCCTCTCCACGTACAGTCCACGTCCGATGGAAGTTGTTCCTTGACCACGTTGACCACGTCGCACCGACAGCACCAGGGCGGTGGACGACGGCGAGGCCTAGGAAGGGGACGACGGGGAGCCAAGGAATACGCGGCAGCGGAAGCCCGTGCAGAGAGGAGTACGAGGGTTCACTGGTTCGGCTGCGGCGTGAGGCTGTCGTCGCCGCAGGGCCTGGCCAGCGGTGGGAATAGTAGGGGGCAGTGAGGCCTCCGCGGCAGCACAGCCGGTCACGGGAGGCAGGAGCATGCGGCACGACCGGTGCTGCTTTGGGTGGCTGGAGCAAGAAGACCAGAGGTTGAAGAAGCACTACAGTCGTTGGATCGACATCGTACGGTCACTGGAGCTAGAATCGTTCATATTGACTAAAGTTGACAAAGGCCCCCATCCCAGTCAACTTAGTAGGCCCACAAGTCAGCCTCCCACCATGGTGGGTCCCGGCTAGCAGGGGGAGTATTCATTTTTTGTGCGTAATAAGGAGGCACTTCTGGTGGGTCGGAGCTGACAGCGGGGGGGGATGTTTTTTTCGTGAAATACGCTGGCTCGTCCGGTGGGTCCCAGTAGTCAGGGGGGAAACGTTTTTTTTCATGAAATAAGGTGGCCCGTCCGGTGGGTCCCTGCTGTCAGGTGGAGGAATAATTATTTTGCGCGTAATAAGGAGGCACTTCCTTGCGGCCGCCTGGACCCAGCTGTCAGCCTCTCCACGTACATTACTCTTCCGATGGAAGTCGTCCGTTGACCATGTTGACCACGCCGCGCCGAGAGCACCAGGGTGGTGGTCTGGACGACGGCGAGGCCTAGGAAGGGGACTACGTGGAGCCGGGGAAGACGTAGCAGCGGAAGCCCGCGCGGAGAGGAGTACGAGGGTTCACTGGTTCGGTTGCGGTGTGAGGCTGTCGTCGCCACAGAATAACAGGGGGTGTGGGTGAGTAGAGGGATGGCCGGGCCAGCGGTGGGAGTAGTACGGGGCGGTGAGGCCTCCGCGGCATCACAGCTGGCCACGGGAGGCAGGAGCACGCGACACGACCGGCGCTGCTTTGGGTGGCTGGAGCAAGAAGACCAGAGGTTGAAGAGGCACTACGGCCGTTGGATGGACATCGTACGATCACTGCAGCTAGAATCGTTTATATTGACTAAGTTGACAAAGTCCTTGGTACACGTCAACTTAGTAGGCCCACATCTCGGATTTGGCAGAGAACATATAGCCCATTTGCGATTTGTAAGAATGTACAGCCCATTTTTTAATTCTAATGGAATTTACTACATCCCATTTACAGTTTGTTAAAAGTACAGCCCAACTTCTAGCTAGGACAACGATTGATAATTTCAAACAACTGCTCAAAATAGAATTCAAAAAAAATTCCCACATTTTGATGGGATCCGAAATATTTTTATCCGAAATTTCTAGTCAGGTCAAATATAATTTCAAAATAAAGTTGTATTACGTTAAAATCCTACGAAATATTGCGCGCGCAACAAGTAATGAAATTAAAATTTTCAAATTCCAAAAATAATATATTTTCAAACTAATTACGTGTTTGGTGCATAGTAACTGTCCAGTTATTATAATTACATCCGATTTATTATTTCTTAAAGTCCATTTTCTTGTTAAGCCTAATGCATACCTCCTAGGAAAGTTTGCAGCCCAGCAGGGCGGAGAATAACAAGTTGACCCAGATATTGTGTACAACTGTCGGCCCAGTTGCATTGCTGATGTTGAAAAAAAAGACATGTGTAGTATAGTACAACATAACATGGTTACTCAGCCCACATTCAACGACGCCGAAAAGGCCCAAACAAGGCTTCTGTACAGCTTTTTGAAGTCACTGAGCTCAATTAATAACTAAAGAAAAAAGTTAGATTACAGTGGAACCTAATTAAAAGCTGTCACGAGCAAATAAATAATTCAACGGGTCCCACTTGTGCGTCTGCATGTGTGTGTGTGTGTGCATGTGTGTGTGTGTGATAGAGAGAGAGATAGAGAGAGACCCATCGGTCGATGCTCGTAAATACATCTTTCAGCCATATGCATTGCTGATGCTCAGTAAAAACTTATATAGTTGACACAATCATATAGAACATCATAGCACACTGAACTTGCATACAAAAATTTCACGCAGGCGGCACAATCAAGATAGAAGCAGTGAGTCGCTACGGGAAGGGCTATGTTGAAACCAACGAAGTCATACATAACGGTTCATCGTCTTTATCAATGATAGGGAAATATCTTGAATGTTGTGCAAAGAAAGCAGATAGACAACACAATAAGTTCTACTAGCACATTAAGTTGACGTACAGCCCTTTCTAAAAAAAGTTCAGATACAAAATTAGAACATGTCACAATCAAATGTACTGGCATATCAGTGCTTCACACCCATAGCTCGGATTTAACTAGTACTCCCTCTTTCTGGGAAAAGTTGTCCACATGGCAGTGTATTTGTTTTTTTGCAAAAAAACCACAGAGTTTTAAACACGTCACAAAGAAGTCCATCTCCTTCCTTCCTCCTCCCCCGTCGCCCGCGCCTTGCAGCAATCGCTGGCTACCCACCTGCGCCGCCGCCCGCCTGGATCTGCGTCGTGACCAACACCAGAACCGTGGCCCAGCCCGCGACCAACAACAGTGCCGCCGCCCGCTTGCACCTATGCTGCGCCTTACCACCTGCACCGCCTGCCGTGAAGGCGACCTGCGCCGGCGCCCTCCTCGAGCTACGCCGCCGGCCCCGTTGAAGGTCGCCACCCACGTTCACTGGCCACCTGCGCCTCCGATTTTGTCCGCTTCGGCCGCCGGTGCCGTGGACAATTCCGGCCACTCCCTCCTCTCATGCTGCTACTGGTGGACGACGCAGGCGCGGTGGACCTCTGATGCTGTTTTTTCCTTTTCCCCTGCCTCGCCTCTGTTGCCACTCCCGCCTGTGCTGGTGAGTCTGGCCCGCCCGCCTCTGCTACTATTGTTGTTCAATTTGTTGCTGTGAGTCTGAATTTGCTGTTCTCGGTATAGGTGGAGAAAATTCAGTGAGGGGATACAAAGCTAGAGAAATAATCCAGGACAGAGGATGTACACTGCTACTAAATGATGAACAGATTATAGTGAAAATTTAGTTTGATGCCATCAAATTCATTGAGTAATACTCTTGGCATTCTTGGAGATCTGCTAGTTTTTGGAAGTTTTTCTTGCTACAGTTAACTGAAAATGTTCAGTGTTCCAATACTATAGAGAAACTACAGTGCCTGTAATTCAGTTATGACTCCTTTACTGAAACTGTAGTGTTTGCTAAAACTGAGATGTAAACTAAAGGAGTTTGTGATTTGCAGAAGTTGTAGCATACTCCAACAAGTGATAAATGCACTCAAAAGTTCACTAAGAAAATGCAGAGGCTTCTCACTTGTTACTGAAAGTTTTCCGGAGTGATAAATGCACGCAAAAGAAGTTCAGTTAACTATTACTGTTGCTATATGAATTCCAACCAGGTCAATTTGTTGTCAATTACTCTGTAATACTCAACTAGGTTTATGCAAAATGAAGATCAACCATGTTTATTTGGATTTATTTGAATCATTTGAATTTATTTGCTTTATTTGGATTTATTTGAATCATTTGAATTTATTTGCTTTATTTGGATTTATACACCATTTGTCCAATTGCAAACATACCTAAAGTTTCCAATTGTCCAATTTCAGTCATTCATTTTACAAAGAGCTAAGCATAGCCATGAATCTTCCCTAAACATTCCTGTAGAATCAATTCAAGCAGCACAAAACTGAAAACTGAAAACTGCCACAACCCCTTAACTAAGAGTTGATAAAAACATGTCCCTAAAATTGGAATTATTTGAATTAGCTAGGTTTATTCTTCTTCATATACAGAAAAAGATGAATATTGTTCGTCTACTAGTTATTTCAAATTTAGAACTGAATAAACACTTGTCATCTTCAGTAAACACTTGTAAATCGAGAGTGGTTTTAAACATAGAATGCACCAAGTACTAATATCCTTTGCCAGGCTACACACCATCTACTTGGAGTAGACAGCAAGATTCACAGAGACATGCACGCTTCAATAAACTTATGAATGCTAGCAAAGTGATAAGTAAAAACTTGGATGTTCTCAGAAATATAGCACCAGAGGACATTAAGTGAACTGGCTTGTATGCTAAAGGCAAGGAAATGCCACCTTCTTTTCTTCTTCGAGCAGTTGCTGAACTAGCCTGTATGCTGCAGCTACACATAGGTTCTGCACAAAATGCACCAAAAGAGTTACACACAAGTGAAGTAAGTGGAAAGCAACATTTAATCTCCACTTCTTTTCTTTTGGTAGTGAAATTCAATCTAAATTTTGTAAGCACATAAAATGCACCAATACTGAACATTTATTCCCACCTCCACCACCATCTTGTCAGTTTCGACAGTGTGTGTATGGTGTAGTTTTGACGGCAGTATAATTGTGCATCATGTAAACATTATGAGAATGATTAAGGGTTCAGCAATCAGATTATAATTATGACCAGAACAGAGGAACAGATATCATGGTTAGTTTTATGTAAAAAAAATCAGAAATGGAGTTACTCACTTGAAGTTACTATAGTTACTCACTTGAACTTACTGTAGTAGTGGCCAAAATTCAGAAAAGTCACTAAACAGTAGAAGTAGTGGCCAAAATTCAAAGTACTAAAAAGATTCTACACTAAATATACAGTGTTATCCATGTTTTGTATCCAGGACATTTTTTATATGTTTGCATGCATAGGTCCCACCTATCAGGAAGGATGGGCACGTACACGAACAGGTACGACTCATCAGTCTACCCGCATAGCCTTTTTGTTTAGTCTACCTAGCCGTATAATCAACTGCCTGCACGCCACTTCTCCCATTTACTTCTCCATCAGGAACCGATTCTCCTCGGCTTCTTCACCTCCCCTTCGTCTTCATTTGCATCCAAACCCCACTGCATTCACATTGTTTTAACCTCTTTAAATAATCATCTACTACTTCAGTTAGACTAGCATCTAATCCTAATTCTCCAAACCATAGCCCTCCATTCCAGCGGTTCCAAATGGCGGAAGAGATCGAGATCCAGGTTTTTAGCGTCCAACATGTCCTCGTCGAAGGCTCGATGCGCATAGTTTCCACCATCACCGTCCACCCAAGGGTTGTTCGGCAGTGGATCAACAATGTATCCAACTCCCTCAAAAAAGTAGAGACGAGGGTCATCGGTCTCGATGCAGAGTACACGGAGCGTGCCCCTGTGAAGATCCAGTGCGCCGCCATCCTTCAGCTGTGCCACGAAGATGATGTTTTGGTGTACCACATCATACACTCACCCTCCATACCACGTGAGCTTCACGATTTCTTGTCTCGGGAGGACGTATACTTCTGTGGGGCAGCCATCGAACAAACAGAAGCTGAAGCCGTACAACCTTGATTTGAAAAGCATCGCTGACCTACAAACCAGAATCAAAATTCCTGTAGAAGCTTGTGATAAACAGATACCATCCATATTCGACGTAGCAAATTTTGTGCTCGGTACAAATCTTCAGTAGGGTGATGAGGCGGTGGCATTAAGGTCGTCTGTATGGGAGAATTATCCCTTGATGTACAAGTGGATAAAATATGCTGCCCTCAATGCCCGTGTGAGTTTCGAGATAGCTGCAAGGTCCAAAGAGCTTGTTGCGAAGCCGTCTCCCATAGAGAATGAGAAAAGGCTGCACCAGCAGGAGGGCATTATGGATGGATGAACTATTTCCTCTCTTGTAAAAAAAATTATTCCCTCTCGGTGTATATTGATATAGATGGACTATTTCGATGGTGTGCATGTCTTTGGAACAGAGTAGTAGCGTGGGTCCGCTTGACTATAAGAAACTATTTATCCGCATATATAGCTTTCTCTGCTACTCCTTCCAGTGATCGGTATGCAGTGCATGTGTCCGTAGACATGACAGCTTGTGTGTATGACATGTGGGCCACCTAAAATGTAGCAAACATCAAGTTTCTATCACAGCCACCCGTGATTCCCACGACGCCGCTCGAACCCATGAAACCACACGTCCCCCGACTTGCGGCTCACCCCTCTTGGCCCCACTGCCCCTCTGCCTATGGGAGCATTACATATGGACCAGTCACCTATCGGGTCCACATGTTATTGACTCAAAGGTAGGTGTAGTAAGGCGCTGAAGCTCAGTCCTGACGGCCCTAAGAGGGAAATGTAACTCATGCGCCCGGGCTTGTGGTGCTCCCGCAGCACGAACTCGTGCCAAACTCGGGATTTGTTTCTTTACTATACATGCACGCAACGATTTAATGGACATTGTAATCTCAACATGTGATGGGGAGCTCTAAATTTGAATTTGAAACTTATAAAACAAAAAGATTCAGAACAAATAAACTGGGAGAGAGAGAGTATATCGTAGGATGTGTCCCATACAAAATAAGTCCCCTGGTTTGTCACCGCGAAGATGCGGTTAGAAAGGAGCACATCGTCTTCCTACTCGTACGGTAACAAATCGGCTGCAGACAGCATGGTCCGCCTTTGACCGCCATGTGCAAGGTTCGTGCTATCTTATTCAATCTCACCGTGGTTCCATCGTACCAATTCATGCGGTGGCCCATTGCATGGCTGATCCCAATGCTGGATAAAGGTTCTACGGGAACGGTGTCACCATTGTAAATGTTGTGCAAATTGATGTTGGTACCCTCCTGTACATATGCAAGCCAATCTCCACTCGCACCGAGCCTAACCTGTGAAACATTGGGCAGGGGGAGAATTAGGAAGTGGAAACGGAAGTAGTCTTTAGAATGCATTTACTACGTGATCAAACTCATCTTACCTGCTCATCGGAGGAAATCCGAGTGCCCCTCAACGTCGGCATCTCAAGGGGCGTCAACTTGCAACTACGGCCACGCCGCGCTGGAGAGACCCCCAAGGAAACATCCTCGTACGTTCCACGGAACATCAAGATGCATTTGTATGAGTAGTTTATCTTGTGAGAGAAAAGGATGAACGAGGGAAGGCCTCTAGAGATAGAAATGGACACTACTACTACCAATGTGCTGACCCGTGCGTTGCAATGGATCCAAAGTAGTAGAATAATACTTGTTCACGTGCTTGAAATATAAACACTCTAGTTTTGATATACATGTGTCAGCAGACATGACAGCTTGTCCATGGAAGTTGAACCACGGCTACCATCACGTTTCTTGTTTCTACCACTGCCACACCCACACGTGATTCCCACGACGCCGCTCCAACCCATGGCACGACGTCCCCCGACGTGGACATGGATCCTCTGACGTGGCTATCATTGCCTTGCCCTGCCTTTCCTTCGCTGACAGGTGGGACCCACGCTTATGGGTCCCACATGTCAGTGACTGAATAGTAGGATTGTTCGCGTCAGGGGATCCTCATCCCCCCGACGTGCCCCTCATCCCTCTCGGCCCCACCGCTCCTCTGCCTTTGTGTGCATGACATGCGGGCCAGCTGAACTGCGGCGACCATCAACTTTCTACCACAGACACACCCGATTGGATGCGGTTAGCCTGCTCCGCTGCTGTGCTCCGATCCGTACTCCCGCACCATCGAATTTTCATCCAGTCGTTGTGACACATTTTGTCCCGGGCATTAATCCTCAGCTGGAGTACTTATGTACTCCCTCTGGTCCTTTTTACTCTGCAAATTGGATTTGCCGAAAGTCAAACTTTGCTAAGTTTGACCAAATTTATATTAGAAATTATTAGCATCTATAATAACTAATAAATATAATATGAAAATATATTCCAAGATGAATCTAATGATATTGGTGTTGTTATGTGAATGTCTATAATTTTTTATATAAACTTGGTCAAAGTTGGATGAGATTGACTTCAGACAAACCTAATATGCAGAGTAAAAAGGACCAGAGGGAGTACTACAGGTAGTACCCGCCGGTGTGGCCATCTACGCCTCGTAACGCCCCGACGCCCAGCTGTGGCACCCTCGCCACGTCCACGCCACCACCGGCCGGTTCATCTCAAACGAGTGAGTCGCGAACCACGCCACCACCATGAGAATGACATGTGGGCCAGCCGCATTTAAGGTCCGCATGTCATTGACTCATAGGTCGGGCACTAAGCCACTGATGTTCGGTCCTGTGGGCCCCGAGAGGGAAATGTAAATCCTGCGACAGGCCTTGTGGTGCTCCCGCAGTACGAGCTCGTGCCAAAACTGGAATTTGTTTCTTACTACTACCAACTACTAGTACTAGTAAGGTACACGTGCATTGCACGCATGAGATTCTAGTGGTTTGTGCATTATGCTTCTACATGTGGAGCTTTCTGGATTCTAACATGTGGCAAAATCTGGTGGAATGTAAGGTTAGGCAAGTTTGATTAACTTAGGTGACTATTTGGTTCAAGCCACACCTTAGGTAAGCCACACTAAGGCCCCACGTGACATACACACAAAAAATGTGGCAAGATTCCCTTAGGCTTGCCAACTTGTTTCTCTTGTTTTGAAGAACTAATAACTTTGCCTAAGCTTAGTTGTGGCAAAGTTAGGGTCTGTTTGATTCAAAGGATTTTCATAGGATCTTTGAAGGATTAGAATCCTTAGGAATTTTTCCTATGTTGGTCGTTTGATTCGTAGGATTGAATCATGTAGAATATTTTCCTAAGGATTCATTTGTACTATGTTTCACAGGAATTCTAACATGCACTCCAACCTCTTGAAAGAAATCCTTTGTTTTTCATGCGACACAATCAAACAAACTCAAATCCTATAGGGATCCAATGAACATGCCATTCCAATCCTACTTTTTTCCTATTCCTGTGTTTCTGCAATCCTATGAATCAAAGAGGCCCTTAGTCATGAATTAAGTTCAACCATGGATTATTCTAGATTATACATGTGGCAGAATCCGGTGGATGATATCCAAGGGCCAGTAGTGCTCGGATTTGCCATCTTTTTACCGTCGGATTGGCTTCATCCAATGACCAACTTTCAAAGTTTTTCACACACTATATAGGGGGTATAGATATAGATGTGTCGATCCGTTGCAATGGATCCAAAGTATATATATATATACATACATATATATATATATATATATATCTATTTAGTGGAGTGCACTCTAAACACATTATCTATTTATTTTTCTCTAACCTTCCGTAGCCATGCAACCAAGCCACATAAGCTTCATGGGTGCCCCCCACATCATATTATTCATACTACGTTGATTGAAAAAAAGATAAATCACCCAAAACAAGATCTTCCCGTTTTCTGTTCCTACGGTGTTGTGTCGTGCACGTACCTACTAGTTGTATAGTGGTAGTACTAGTAATATAGTATTAGGAGTACAAACTTGGTACTAGTAGGACTAGTACTAGTACAAAATTCTCCTACTCTATCAACGAGCCCCGTCTGACACCAAATTTCTTAGCTTCCGTGCTACAACTAGATGTTCCCCTCGTTTTTGTTTTCCAACCCGGCGGCGGGCGAGGTGTCGGTTTGCTCAACGGCGGTCCCACATGAAAGTGACAATGCTAGGCAACACGCCTTCCCTAAGCTATGTGTCGTGCTGGACGGGCCATGTTCTACTCCCGATTCCCGGGCGTGTGGGGGTGCGACGCGAACGCGGCAGGCCTTTTCCTTTTACCAGCAATGTGCCCGTGTGTTGCGACGAATCCAAAGTTGTAGAATAGTAGTATTTGTTCACAAATTTGAAAGAAATCACTATTGTTTTGATATACTCCTAATATATTACTCCCTCCGTACCTAAATACTTGTCTTTTTTGAGATTTCAAATGGACTATCACTACGGATTATATAGACATATTCTAGTGTTTCTAGCAAGATGCCCGCGCGTTGCATGAAGTTGATGGAAAAGGTAAGCACAACTTATAAATTGACGGATGGAGTACTAGTTACAGTGATGCATATAATTAAGCAAAGGGATCGCACATGTCGGTATTGACTAGAACGAGAATGCAACATCACAATAAGAATTAAGGCCACGATGATGCAATCGCAGTGGTGGTTACAGAAGGCAAGAAGAAAGGTGGATCCATGAACGTACGACATCCTCCTCCTCCTCAACTTAGTGCGTCGGGCAACCGACCGGCGGCTAAGGAGCGGCGGCTTTTGTGGCGAGGTCGAGGTGCTTCTCAGCAAAGGCATCCAAGGCTTCCAGCCGGTTGAGGAAGGCCAACGTCGTAGCGTCCTCACTAGCCTTGTAGATACCTATGTACACAATTTCCTCATACATGTGGATGTGTAGGTCGACGAATTCTTGCAGGGCGAGGCGCCTCGTGGCGAGCGCGACCTCCAGGTGGACATTCTTCGTGGCGTCGGCGGGCAGTCGCAGGGCCACCAGTGCTTGAAAGAGGTTCCGGCCATGGAGGCCGATTAGGGTGGCAGGCAATGAGGAGCCCGGGCGCGCGGGTTGGAGGAGTACGGCGATGTTGTCCGCGAGTTTCTTGAGGACGGTGAACTTGTTGCTGGTGGCAACGATCATCTGGTCCAACTGAGAGTCGTAGTTGGCGTCGAAGGCGGCCATCCACCAGTCGGTCTCCAACACCGTCTGGAGACGATCCTCGGTGCCATGCCGCAGGCTGGCATCGTGGACCATCTGGCGCAGCCGCTGGCCGCTCACGAGCATCACCGCCATGGGTCTGGAGTGAGCTCTTTTGCGCTTAGTGTAGGTGCTTAGGTAAATGCTTAGGTGCGTACGACGTGGTAGATGCATTGGAATGGAGGGGCACCTTTATATGAGGGCAATGAGGGCAAAATGCGTTGCATTCACATCGTGCAGCCTCTTTTCCTAGACCTCCTCCCATTACTTCCCTCATGCATTAATTGAAGGTGGATGCATTGGCCGTTCAACATATCAGGAACCTCTACTCCCTCCCTCGTCTGCATTAAAGCCGTATCGGGAACTGCGCCGCCCGCTGTCAAATCGAATACTCCCTCGGTCTAGGTGAGTATTAAGTCATCTTACGAAAACCAAATAGTAAACACATAGGCGTGGTGCATTAACTCTCACGGTGTTTCTTATCTTTTGACATAAATAGAGGAGTCAACCAAGAAGAGATGTGGGGCTTGTATGCTTTTAATGACTTGAGACTATCAAACATGACATGCAGTGGTCAGTTCATTGCACAAGAACAAATACAACCCACGTCAGCACACACGCATCTTATATAGCATCACATCCAATGGCTATAAAAGATGAATGAGACCAAATTATATCTCATCTAGATGAGTTCTAGCAAAACTGTATTAATAATACTTAGTACTCCTGCGCCATGTATCATATATTAGTATCATGTAGTACTTTATTTATTTATGAGGTATCCAGATGGCACTGCACCGCCAAGAAAAGAGGGTAACGTCAAAATTATGGACAACTTTTTTGAGTATGTTGGTAAGGTTCGGTCATAGTCACTTGTTGAAATCTCTAAAAATACAAATACTCCCTCCATCCGGAAATACTTGTCATCAAAATGGATAAAAGGAAATGTATCTATGTGTATATTAGTTTTAGATACATCTCTTTTGATCCATTTTGATGACAAGTATTTTCGGACGGAGGGAGTAGAAAACAGAGTTGGAGATGATGGTGTGCGTGCCATCCTGCAATATAGGCCGTCGGATTTATATCTAACGGATAGGAAAGAAACTATGGCAATTTTACAAAAATATACCCACACGTCTCTCCACGTTTGCAAATAAGGCCTTCCCTTGTTCAACCTTTTCTCTCACAAGATAAACTACTCATACAAATGCATCTTGAGGTGTCCATAGAATCGAAGAGAGGGATGATGTGTGTGTGTGTGTGCGCGCGCGATCGATAAAGAGTGCCATCGAATTTGTGTGTGCCCACGTCAAAGATATAGAGTGGCTGGCCTACTGGAATGTGAGATGGGACATGTGCAGTTTGTCTCTGTGGCATGGATACCTACCTGCAGCGCTCGACTATCGGTGTGCGGTGGGGGAAGAGGGAGTCCCAATTAACTATAGAGGTACAATGGCTGGTATATGTGTGGAGGAGGAGAGAGGCCTACCTCATGTATTAAGGAGATCGATCTGCCTCTTGTATTAAGGGAGATCGATCAACATCCATGCATATGTGCAGGAGAGGAATAAGGTTGGGAGAGAGACAGAGCTAGAGTGTTGGAGGGGGTGGTAGTGGAGTTGCTTCTAACAAATGTTGGGATAGGCTTGCTAGACAAACAGAGGGCACGCCCGCAATATCAATAAGAGAGGATACGGCTGCTTGTTGTTTGTGCACATGCGTGTGAGAGACGGGTCAGGAGGGATGCACGAATGATGAGGGGGACGATGTGGCTGCGGTAAGCAGACGTAACTACATAGCAAGATCAATCGCCCTTTGTTTTAGAAAGGAGAGACATAACTTGTGAGGTACATCGATCGATGGGGGGTAGTTAAAGTCGATCTAGGTATATGTTGGGAGATCGATCGGTATACATGCATGTGTGTGCTAGAAGCAAATGAGGCACGAGGAGAAGGATAGAGAGAGAGAGGGATGCATGTAGGAGGTGGTACGAGAGGCATACTATATCGAGGGGGAGGAGTGTGCGAGTACGAGAACGATGAAAAGAGTGGTGGGAGTGAGGCATGGATGGTGACAAGAGAAGAGGGGAAGCTTGTGTTTGTGCTAGGCACACCTGGCTAGAGAGGCATATGGATTGATGTGTGTCGTAAAGAAGGAGCTAGGGGCCTACACACACCATGCGTGAATGACCTAAAGTGAAAAGACGAATTTGCGTGACGGAGCTAGAGAATGCTGAGGGAGGGTGAGAGGGATGCGGGCGTGTGCATGCACGGGAGAAAGTTAGCGCTAGCTACAAAGATAAGAGGGTTGTGTGGGTGTAAAAGACGAATAGAGATCAAATATACTTCATTATAAAAAGCGAATTCAGATATTTGAAGAATTTATCATAGTGTTTCAAACCGACGCATGTGTGAATTTTTATAACGGTGATACACATGGTGTGGTTATGAACATGTTATACTACATTTAATATATTTTATCTCTACTCTTATAAAAAACGGAGTTGTTGATGATGGTGTGCGTGCCATCCTGCATTATAGGCCGTCCGATTTATATCTGGCGGATAGCAAGGAAACTATGATAGTTGAAGTTGGCAACAATCATGATTGTAGATTCTTATTGAAATAGAGAAACGAATTCAAATTTAGTTCGAATTTCAGAGGTAGTATAGACATTTGGAATGCACTAAAATGTTGGTATTAGTAGGTTACATGCATTATACAGCAAGCGAAAAAATTTAATCGGACATAACATGGATTCATACTCCCTCCTTCCATCTATATAGGGCGTAATGAGATTTTTAAGACTGCCTTTGACTATTGACAAGATTAATAGTACATGACATGCACAATGTGAAAATTATATCATTGAAAGAACCTTTCACAAATGAATTTAACGGTGTGCTTTGTGTAAGTTGCATGTCATATATCATTGCTCTAATATTTGGTCAAAGTTAGCATGGAAAAACGCATTAGGCCCTATATAGATGGAAGGAGGGAGTATCTTTGAATAGCATTTGTATAGTAAAACGGGGAAAGAATCTCTCTTTGTGTGGTGTGAATAGTTTTATTTTTTCACTTTCTTTTTGGTTGAGGGAAGTGCGAATTGATTTGGTACGTACAAGTACAATACTACTACACGTTAGGCTTGTCCCTAAAATTCAACCCGCATCTTGTTATATCCTGAAAATTCAGATATCGTGCTCCCAAAACTGGCGCCTTCATAACCCGCGCCTTGCTATCCCAAAATTACAACGCGCGCAAAAAATCCCTCTACTTGCCAAATCCCGACACGCGAAATCCTCCTTCTAACCCTGAGCCAAAAGGGCCGCTAGTTCAAATCGGTGGGGGGTACTTTTGTAACACACCCTACATTTTGGACAAGCGCGTCCCTATGTCATGCTTCACCCTCTCCCATCGCCCCCTTTTTGCCATTCGAAATCCCAGGCTGCCATAACCTCTCCACTCCAGCCACGAAACCCCACCCTCCTCCGTCTGCCACGTCACCGCTGCCAAGCCGAAGCCTCTTCCCCGACGATGTCGTCCACCGCAACAGCTCGACGTCCCTCGTCCACCTCCCCAGATGAGGATCCATCGTCCATCTCGTCGTCCCGCCGGTTTAGCCGCCTGGTCCTCCACCTCCAAGGAGCTTCTCCGATGATCGCCTCGTCTATCGCGCCTGCTTCATCCCCACAGCGCTGCCTTAACCTGCTCCACCGGAACCACAACATCCTCACCGACTCCTCGGACGAAGCCGAGGCCTCCTCGGCGCCACCAAAGAGGTTGTACACTCATCGCATCGCACCTTCTCCTTAACTCGACATCCCGGCGCCGAGGTGCTCCATCCCGCACCCCATGGAGCGGCTACCTTGAAGCCGGCGCCGCGGGCGACATCTCCACGGCGGCTCTCCCCAGTGCGAGGCCCCTTCGGCGGTGACGTCCATACCAGCCGGATCTGTTGCTGCTGCTCCGGCTCTTGCTCGATCGCTCACTCACCCAGCTGCTGCTGCTGCTCTCCCCCTCGCTCGTGCTGCTGCTCTGCTCTGATTAAGCCACACTTCAGTCGACTAAATCGACTTTTGGGTCAGTTAATTTTCAGGGGTTGGGGGGGCTCGTCGGAGTTAAGGAAGAACCACCTGCAGCGGGGACGGGTGTTGGGGAACGTAGTAGAAATTCAAAATTTTCCTACGTGTCACCAAGATCTATCTATGGAGAGACTAGCAACGAGGGGAAGGAGAGTGCATCTACGTACCCTTGTAGATCACTAAGCGGAAGCGTTCAAGTGAACGGGGTTGATGGAGTCGTACTCGTCGTGATTCAAATCACCGATGATCTAGTGCCGAACGGACAGCACCTCCGCGTTCAACACACGTACAGCTCGACGATGTCTCCCACGCCTTGATCCAGCAAGGAGAGAGGGAGAGGTTGAGGAAGACTCCATCCAGCAGCAGCACAATGGCGTGGTGGTGATGGAGGAGCGTGGCAATCCTACAGGGCTTCGCTAAGCACCTACGGGAGAGGAGGAGGTGTCACGGGAGGGAGGGAGGCGCCAAGGGCTCAGGTATGGATGCCCTCCCTCCCCTCCACTATATATAGGGGCAGGGGAGAGGGGGGAGGCGCAGCCTTGCCCCTTCCTCCAAGGAAGGGGTGCGGCTAAGAAGGGGGGGAGGAGTCCATCCTCCCCAAGGCACCTCGGAGGTGCCTTCCCCCTTTAGGACTCTCCCCTTTTTCCTATATCTTGGTGCATGGGCCTCTAGGGGATGGTGCGCTTGGCCCATGTAGGCCAAGGCGCACCCCCTACAGCCCATGTGGCCCCCCGGGGCAGGTGGCCCCACCCGGTGGACCCCCGGGACCCTTCCGGTGGTCCCGGTACAATACCGATGACCCCGAAACTTGTCGAGTGACCAAAACAGAACTTCCCATATATAAATCTTTACCTCCGGACCATTCCGGAACTCCTCGTGACGTCCGGGATCTCATCCGGGACTCCGAACAACATTCGGTAACCACATACAAACTTCCTTTATAACCCTAGCATCATCGAACCTTAAGTGTGTAGACCCTACGGGTTCGGGAGACATGTAGTCATGACCGAGATGTTCTCCGGTCAATAACCAACAGCGGGATCTGGATACCCATGTTGGCTCCCACATGTTCCACGATGATCTCATCGGATGAACCACGATGTCAAGGACTCAATCAATCCCGTATACAATTCCCTTTGTCTAGCGGTATGGTACTTGCCCGAGATTCGATCGTTGGTATACCGATACCTTGTTCAATCTCGTTACCGGCAAGTCTCTTTACTCGTTCCGTAACACATCATCCCGTGATCAACCCCTTGGTCACATTGTGCACATTATGATGATGTCCTACCGAGTGGGCCCAGAGATACCTCTCCGTTTACACGGAGTGACAAAATCCCAATCTCGATTCGTGCCAGCCCAACAGACACTTTCAGAGATACCCGTAGTGTACCTTTATAGCCACCCAGTTACGTTGTGACGTTTGGCACACCCAAAGCACTCCTACGGTATCCGGGAGTTGCACAATCTCATGGTCTAAGGAAATGATACTTGACATTAGAAAAGCTTTAGCATACGAACTACATGATCTTGTGCTAGGCTTAGGATTGGGTCTTGTCCATCACATCATTCTCCTAATGATGTGATCCCGTTATCAACGACATCCAATGTCCATGGTCAGGAAACCGTAACCATCTATTGATTAACGAGCTAGTCAACTAGAGGCTTACTAGGGACATGGTGTTGTCTATGTATCCACACATGTATCTGAGTTTCCTATCAATACAATTCTAGCATGGATAACAAATGATTATCATGAACAAGGAAATATAATAATAATCAATTTATTATTGCCTCTAGGGCATATTTCCAACAGTCTCCCACTTGCACTAGAGTCAATAATCTAGTTCACATCGATATGTGATTAACACCCAAGGTCACATCCCCATGTGACTAACACCCAAAGAGTTTACTAGAGTCAATAATCTAGTTCACATTTACCATGTGATTAACACTCGATGAGTTCCGGGTTTGATCATGTTATGCTTGTGAGAGAGGTTATAGTCAACGGGTCTGAACCTTTCAGATCCGTGTGTGCTTTACAAATCTCTATGTCATCTCCTAGATGCAGCTACCACGCTCTATTTGGAGCTATTCCAAATAACTGTTCTACTTGGAGCTATTCTAAATTGTTGCTCCATTATACATATCCGGTATCTCTACTCAGAGCTATCCGGATAGGTGTTAAGCTTGCATCGACGTAACCCTTTACGACGAACTCTTTTACCACCTCCATGATTGAGAAAATTCCTTAGTCCACTAGTTACTAAGGATAACTTTGACCGCTGTCCTGTGATCCATTCTTGGATCACTCTTGTACCCCTTGACTGACTCATGGTAAAGCACATTTCAGGTGCGGTACACAGCATAGCATACTGTAGAGCCTATGTCTTAAGCATAGGGGACGACCTTCGTTCCTTTCTCTCTATTCTGCCATGGTCGAGCTTTAAGTCTTAACTTCATACCTCACAACTCAGGCAAGAACTCCTTCTTTGACTGATCCATCTTGAACACCTTCAAGATCACGTCAAGGCATGTGCTCATTTGAAAGTACTATTAAGCGTTTTGATCTATCCTTATAGATCTTGATGCTCAATGTTCAAGTAGCTTAATCCAGGCTTTCCATTAAAAAACACTTTTCAAATAGCTCTGCATGCTTTCTAGAAATTCTACATCATTTCCGATCAACAACATGTTAACAACACATACTCATCGGAAATTTTATAGTGATCCCACTCACTTATTTGGAAATACAAGTTTCTCATGAACTTTGTATAAACCCAAAATCTTTGATCATCATCAAAGCACACATTCCAACTCCGAGATGCTCACTCCAGTCCTCAGAAGGATTGCTGGAGCTTTACATACTTATTAGCATATTTCAGGATAGACAAAACCTTCCGGTTGTATCACATACAACCTTTCCTCAAGAATCGTCGAGGAAACAATGTTTTGACATCCTATCTGCAAGATTTCATAAATAATGCAGTAATTGCTAATATAATTCCAACAGACTCTTAGCATCACTACGAGTGAGAAAGTCTCATCGTAGTCAACTCCTTGAACTTGTCGAAAAACATCTTAACGACAAGTCGAGCTTTCTCAATGGTGACACTTACCATCATTGTCTGTCTTCCTTTCAAAATCCATATGTACCTAACAGCCTTACGACCATCAAGTAGTTCTTCCAAAGTCTACACTTTGTTTTCATACATGGATCCTCTCTCGTGTTTTATGGCTTCTAACCATTTATCGGAATTTGGGCCCACCATCGCTTCTCCATAGCTCGTAGGTTCATTGTTGTCTAGCAACATGACTTCCAAGACAGGATTACGTACCACTCTGAAGTAGCATGCATCCTTGTCATCTCACGAGGTTTGGTAGTGACTTGATCCGAAGTTTCATGATCAATATCATAAGCTTCCACTTCAATTGGTGTAGGTGCCACAGGAACAACTTCCTGTGCCCTGCTACACACTTGTTGAAGTGACGGTTCAATAACCTCATCAAGTC
The DNA here is from genome assembly GCF_002162155.2 of Triticum dicoccoides. Lineage (NCBI taxonomy): Eukaryota > Viridiplantae > Streptophyta > Magnoliopsida > Poales > Poaceae > Triticum > Triticum dicoccoides. Next base: position 513,622,651 of record NC_041384.1, on the reverse strand, counting down.
TCCACCATCCTCCCACTCAATTCTTTCGAGAGAAACTTTTCCTCGAGAAAGGACCCGATTCTAGAAACAATCCCTTATTGCTTTCGAATCTGAGACAGGAGGTATACCCAACTGTTTTGGGTGTCCTATGAAGATGCATTTTGTCCGCTTTGGGTTCGAGCTTATCAACCTGAAACTTTTTCACTTAAGCGTCGCAGCCCCAAACCTTTAAGAAATGACAACTTAGGTTTCTCTAAACCATAATTCAAACGGTGTCGTCTCAACGGAATTATGTGGTGCCCTATTTAAAGTGAATGTGGTTGTCTCTAATGCTTAACCCATGAACAATAGTGGTAATTCGATAAGAGACATCATGGTACGCACCATATCCAATAGGGTGCAACTATGATGTTCGGACACACCATCACACTATGGTGTTCCAGGCGGTATTAATTGCGAAACAATTTCCACAATGTCTTAATTGTGTGCCAAAACTCGTAACTCAGATATTCATCTCTATGATCATATCATAGACATTTTATCCTCTTGTCACAATGATCTTCTACTTCACTCTGAAATTATTTGAACCATTCAATAATTCAGACTTGTGTTTCATCAAGTAAATATTCTCAACATCTACTCGAATCATCTGTGAAGTAAGAACATAACGATATTCACTGCATGCCTCAGCACTCATTGGACTGCACACATCAAAATGTGTTACTTCCAATAAGTTGCTATCTTGTTCCATCTTACTGAAAACGAGGCTTTTCAGTCATCTTGCCCATGTGGTATGATTTGCATATCTCAAGTGATTCAAAATCAAGTGAGTCCAAACGGTCCATTTGCATGGAGTTTCTTCATGCATATACACCAATAGACATGGTTCGCATGTCTCAAACTTTTCAAAAACGAGTGAGTCCAAAGATCCATCAACATGGAGCTTCTTCATGCGTTTTATACCATTATGACTTACATGGCAGTGCCACAAGTAAGTGGTACTATCATTACTATCTTATATCTTTTGGCATGAAAATGTGTATCCCTACGATCAAACTTTAATAAACCATTCCTTTAGGTGCAAGAGCACTTATTCAGGTTTAATACTAATCTTGATGGTAGAGGGAGCGTGCGATGTTAGATCACATCAAACTTGGAAACATTTCCAACATGTATCGTCAGCTCACCTTTAGCTAGTCTCCGTTTTATTCCGTAGCTTTTATTTCGAGTTACTTAACACTTAGCAACCGAACCGGTATCTAATACCCTGGTGCTACTAGGAGTACTAGTAAAGTACACATTAACATAATGTATATCCAATATACTTCTATCGACCTTGCCAGCCTTCTCATCCACCAAGTATCTAGGGTAATCTTGCTCTAGTGGTTGTTCCCCTTATTACAGAAGCACTTAGTCTCGGGTTTGGGTTTTACCTTGGGTTTCTTCACTAGAGCAGCAGCTGATTTGCCGTTTCATGAAGTATCCCTTCTTGCCCTTGCCCTTCTTGAAACTAGTGGTTTCACCAACCATCAACAATTGATGCTCCTTCTTGATTTCTACTTTCGCGGTGTCAAACATCGTGAATACCTCAAGGATCATCATATCTATCCCTGATATGTTATAGTTCATCACGAAGCTCTAACAGCTTGGTGGAAATGACTTTGGAGAACCATCACTGTCTTATCTGGAAGATCAAATCCCACTCGATTCAAATGATTGTTGTACTCAGACAATCTGAGCACAAGCTCAACAATTGAGCTTTTTCTCCTTAGTTTGCAGGTTAAGAAAGTCATCAGAGGTCTTATACCTCTTGACATGGGCACGAGCCTGAAATCCCAATTTCAGCCCTCAAAACATCTCATATGTTTCGCGATGTTTCAAAAACGTCTTTGGTGCCTCAACTCTAAACCGTTTAACTGAACTATCACGTAGTTATCAAAACGTGTATGTCAGATGTTCGCAACATCCACAAACGACGTTTGGGGTTCAGCACACTAAGCGGTGCATTAAGGACATAAGCTTTCTACTGATCGCATAATCGCTACTGTCAACTTTCAACTATATTTTCTCTAGGAACATATCTAAACAGTAGAACTATAGCGTGAGCTACGACATAATTTGCAAAATCCTTTTGACTATGTTCAGGATAATTAAGTTCATCTTATGAACTCCCACTCAGATAGACATCCCTCTAGTCATCTAAGTGATTACATGATCCGAGTCAAACTAGGCCGTGTCCGATCATCACGTGAGACGGACTAGTCATCATCGGTGAACATCTTCATGTTGATCGTATCTTCTATACGACTCATGTTCGACCTTTCGGTCTCCGTGTTCCGAGGCCATGTCTGTACATGCCAGGCTCGTCAAGTTAACCCTAAGTGTTTCGCGTGTGTTTCGAGGCCATGTCTGTACATGCTAGGCTCGTCAACACCCGTTGTATTTGAACGTCTGAATAAAACACCCGATCATCACGTGATGTTTTGAAACAGCGAACTGTCGCAACGGTGCACAGTTAGGGGAGAACACTTCTTGGAATTGTTGTAAGGGATCATCTTATTTACTACCGTCGTTCTAAGCAAATAAGATGTATAAACATGATAAACATCACATGCAATCAAATAGTGACATGATATGGCCATCATCACTTTGCTCCTTTTGATCTCCATCTTCGGGGCTCCATGATCATCATCGTCACCGGCATGACACCATGATCTCCATCATCATGATCTCCATCATCGTGTCTTCATGAAGTTGCCTCGCCAACTATTACTTCTACTACTATGGCTAACGGTTAGCAATAAAGTAAAGTCATTACATGACGTTTAAGTTGACACGCAGGTCACAAATAAATAAAGACAACTCCTATGGCTCCTGCCGGTTGTCATACTCATCGACATGCAAGTCGTGATTCCTATTACAAGAACATGATCAATCTCATACATCACATATATCATTCATCACATCCTTTTTGGCCATATCACATCACATAGCATACCCTGCAAAAACAAGTTAGACGTCCTCTAATTGTTGTTTGCATGTTTTACGTGGCTGCTATGGGTTTCTAGCAAGAACGTTTCTTACCTACGCATGAACCACAACGTGATATGCCAATTGCTATTTACCCTTCATAAGGACCCTTTTCATCGAATCCGATCCGACTAAAGTGGGAGAGACAGACACCCGCCAGCCACCTTATGCAACTAGTGCATGTTTGTCGGTGGAACCGGTCTCACGTAAGCATACGTGTAAGGTTGGTCCGGGCCGCTTCATCCCACGATGCCGCCGAATCAAGATAAGACTAGTAACGGCAAGCATATTGAACAATATCGACGCCCACAACTACTTTGTGTTCTACTCGTGCAAAGAATCTACGCAATAGACCTAGCTCATGATGCCACTGTTGGGGAACGTAGCAGAAATTCAAAATTTTCCTACGTGTCACCAAGATCTATCTATGGAGAGACCAGCAACGAGTAGAAAGAGAGTGCATCTACATACCCTTGTAGATCGCTAAGCGGAAGCGTTCAAGTGAACGGGGTTGATGGAGTCGTACTCGTCGTGATTCAAATCACCGATGATCCTAGTGCCGAACGGACGGCACCTCCGCGTTCAACACACGTACAGCCCGGTGACGTCTCCCATGCCTTGATCCAGCAAGGAGAGAGGGAGAGGTTGAGGAAGACTCCATCCAACAGCAGCACAACGGCATGGTGGTGGTGGAGGAGCGTGGCAATCCAGCAGGGCTTCGCCAAGCACCATGGGAGAGGAGGAGTAGGAAGAGAGGTAGGGATGTGCCAGAACTTCGTGTATAGCTCCCATGCGCCTCCCCACTATATATAGGGGTGGAGGGGCTGGTTTCTTGCCCTCCAAGTCCATTGGGGCGTTGGCCAAGGTGGGAGGAAAGAAATCTCATTATTTCCTTCCCCATCGATTGTTATCCCCCCTTTTTAGGGATCTTGATCTTATCCCTTCGGGATATGATCTTATTCCTTCTAAGGGGGGATCTTGGTGCGCCTTGACCAGGGGTGTGGGGCCTTGCCCCCACTACCCACGTCCATGTGGGTCCCCCCATGCAGGTGGGCCCCACTCCGGAACCTTCTAGAACCTTCCCGGTACAATACCGAAAAATCCCGAACATTTTCCGGTGGCCAAAATAGGACTTCCCATATATAAATCTTTACCTCCGGACCATTCCGGAACTCCTCGTGACGTCCGGGATCTCATCCAGGACTCCGAACAACATTCGGTAACCACATACAAACTTCCTTTATAACCCTAGCGTCATCGAACCTTAAGTGTGTAGACCCTACGGGTTCGGGAGACATGTAGACATGACCGAGACGTTCTCCGGTCAATAACCAACAGCGGGATCTGGATACCCATGATGGCTCCCACATGTTCCACGATGATCTCATCGGATGAACCACGATGTCAAGGACTTAATCAATCCCGTATTCAATTCCCTTTGTCTATCGGTATGTTACTTGCCCGAGATTCGATCATCGGTATCCAATACCTTGTTCAATCTCGTTACCGGCAAGTCACTTTACTCGTTCCATAACACATCATCCCGTGATCAACTCCTTGGTCACATTGCGCATATGATGATGTCCTACCGAGTGGGCCCAGAGATAACTCTCCGTTTACACGGAGTGACAAATCCCAGTCTCGATCCGCATAAAACAATAGATACTTTCGGAGATACCTGTAGTGCACCTTTATAGTCACCCAGTTACGTTGTGACGTTTGATACACCCAAAGCACTCCTACGGTATCCAGGAGTTACACGCTCTCATGGTCGAAGGAAGAGATACTTGACATTGGCAAAGCTCTAGCAAATGAACTACACGATCTTTTGTGCTAGTCTTAGGATTGGGTCTTGTCCATCACATCATTCTCCTAATGATGTGATCCCGTTATCAACGACATCCAATGCCCATAGCCAGGAAACCATGACTATCTGTTGATCACAACGAGCTAGTCAACTAGAGGCTCACTAGGGACATATTGTGGTCTATGTATTCACACGTGTATTACGATTTCCGGATAATACAGTTATAGCATGAATAAAAGACAATTATCATTAACAAGGAAATATAATAATAATACTTTTATTATTGCCTCTAGGGCATATTCACACGTGTATTTCGAGTTAGCTTTTATTTCCGGATAATACAGTTATATAATAATAATACGTTAGCTAGTCTCCGTTTATTCCGTAGCTTTTATTTCGAGTTACTAACACTTAGCAACCGAACCGGTATCCAATATCCTGGTGCTACTAGGAGTACTAGTAAAGTACACATTAACATAATGTATATCCAATATACTTCTATCGACCTTGCCAGCCTTCTCATCTACCAAGTATCTAGGGTAATGCTGCTCCAGTGGTTGTTCCCCTTATTACAGAAGCACTTAGTCTCGGGTTTGGGTTCAACCTTGGGTTTCTTCACTAGAGCAGCAGCTGAATTGCCGTTTCATGAAGTATCCCTTTGTTCCCTTGCCCTTCTTGAAACTAGTGGTTTCACCAACCATCAACAATTGATGCTCCTTCTTGATTTCTACTTTCGCGGTGTCAAACATCATGAATATTTCAAGGATCATCATATCTATCCTTGATATGTTATAGTTAATCACGAAGCTCTAGCAGCTTGGTGGCAATGACTTTGGGGAAACATCACTATCTCATCTGGAGGATCAACTCCCACTCGATTCAAGTGATTGTTGTGCTCAGACAATCTGAGCACAAGCTCAATGATTGAGCTTTTCTCCCTTAGTTTGCAGGCTAAGAAAATCGTCGGAGGTGTTATACCTCTTGACGTGGGCACGAGCCTGAAATCCCAATTTCAGCCCTCGAAACATCTCATATGTTCCGCGACGTTTCGAAAACGTCTTTGGTGCCTCTACTCAAACCATTTAATTGAACTATCACGTAGTTATCAAAACGTGTATGTCCGATGTTCGCAACATCGACAAACGACGTTGGGGTTCAGCACACTGAGCGGTGCATTAAGGACATAAGCTTTCTACTGATCGCATAATCGCTACTATCAACTTTCAACTATATTTTCTCTAGGAACATATCTAAACAGTGGAACTAAAGCGCGAGCTTACGACATAATTTGCAAAAGGTCTTTTGACTATGTTCAGGATAATTAAGTTCATCTTATGAACTCCCACTCAGATAGACATCCCTCTGGTCATCTAAGTGATTACATGATCCGAGTCAACTAGGCCGTGTCCGATCATCACGTGAGACGGACTAGTCATCATCGGTGAACATCTTCATGTTGATCGTATCTGCTATACGACTCATGCTCGACCTTTCGGTCTCCGTGTTCCGAGGCCATGTCTGCACATGCTAGGCTCGTCAAGTTAACCCTAAGTGTTTTCGCTGTGTAAAACTGTCTTACACCCGTTGTATGTGAACGTAAGAATCCATCACACCCGATCATCACGTGGTGCTTAGAAGCGACAAACTGTAGCAACGGTGCACAGTTAGGGGAGAACACTTCTTGAAATTTTGTAAGGGATCATCTTATTTACTACCGTCATCCTAAGTAAACAAGATGCATAAACATGATAAACATCACATGCAATCAAATAGTGACATGATATGGCCAATATCATTTTGCTCCTTTTGATCTTCATCTTCGGGGCTCCATGATCATCATCGTCACCGGCACGACACCATGATCTCCATCATCATGATCTCCATCATCGTGTCTTCATGAAGTTGTCACGCCAACGACTACTTCTACTTCTATGACTAACGCGTTTAGCAATAAAGTAAAGTAGTTTACATGGCGTTCTTCAATGACACGCATGTCATACAATAAATAAAGACAACTCCTATGGCTCCTGCCGGTTGTCATACTCATCGACATGCAAGTCGTGAATCCTATTACAAGAACATGATCAATCTCATACATCACATATATCATTCATCACATCCTTTTGGCCATATCACATCACATAGCATACCCTGCAAAAACAAGTTAGACGTCCTCTAATTGTTGTTTGCATGTTTTACGTGGCTGCTATGGGTTTCTAGCAAGAACGTTTCTTACCTACGCATGAACCACAACGTGATATGCCAATTGCTATTTACCCTTCATAAGGACCCTTTTCATCGAATCCGATCCGACTAAAGTGGGAGAGATAGACACCCGCCAGCCACCTTATGCAACTAGTGCATGTTTGTCGGTGGAACCGGTCTCACGTAAGCGTACGTGTAAGGTTGGTCCGGGCCGCTTCATCCCACGATGCCGCCGAATCAAGATAAGACTAGTAACGGCAAGCATATTGAACAATATCGACGCCCACAACTACTTTGTGTTCTACTCGTGCAAAGAATCTACGCAATAGACCTAGCTCATGATGCCACTGTTGGGGAACGTAGCAGAAATTCAAAATTTTCCTACGTGTCACCAAGATCTATCTATGGAGAGACTAGCAACGAGGGGAAGGAGAGTGCATCTACATACCCTTGTAGATCGCTGAGCGGAAGCGTTCAAGTGAACGGGGTTGATGGAGTCGTACTCGTCGTGATTCAAATCACCGATGATCTAGTGCCGAACGGACAACACCTCCGCGTTCAACACACGTACAGCTCGACGATGTCTCCCACGCCTTGATCCAGCAAGGAGAGAGGGAGAGGTTGAGGAAGACTCCATCCAGCAGCAGCACAACGGCGTGGTGGTGATGGAGGAGCGTGGCAATCCTACAGGGCTTCGCTAAGCACCTACGGGAGAGGAGGAGGTGTCACGGGAGGGAGGGAGGCGCCAAGGGCTCAGGTATGGATGCCCTCCCTCCCCTCCACTATATATAGGGGCAGGGGAGAGGGGGGAGGCGCAGCCTTGCCCCTTCCTCCAAGGAAGGGGTGCGGCTAAGAAGGGGGGGAGGAGTCCATCCTCCCCAAGGCACCTCGGAGGTGCCTTCCCCCTTTAGGACTCTCCCCTTTTTCCTATATCTTGGCGCATGGGCCTCTAGGGGCTGGTGCCCTTGGCCCATGTAGGCCAAGGCGCACCCCCTACAGCCCATGTGGCCCCCCCGGGGCAGGTGGCCCCACCCGGTGGGCCCCCGGGACCCTTCCGGTGGTCCCGGTACAATACCGATGACCCCGAAACTTGTCCGGTGACCAAAACAGAACTTCCCATATATAAATCTTTACCTCCGGACCATTCCGGAACTCCTCGTGACGTCCGGGATCTCATCCGGGACTCCGAACAACATTCGGTAACCACATACAAACTTCCTTTATAACCCTAGCGTCATCGAACCTTAAGTGTGTAGACCCTACGGGTTCGGGAGACATGTAGTCATGACCGAGATGTTCTCCGGTCAATAACCAACAGCAGGATCTGGATACCCATGTTGGCTCCCACATGTTCCACGATGATCTCATCGGATGAACCACGATGTCAAGGACTCAATCAATCCCGTATACAATTCCCTTTGTCTAGCGGTATGGTACTTGCCCGAGATTCGATCGTCGGTATACCGATACCTTGTTCAATCTCGTTACCGGCAAGTCTCTTTACTCGTTCCGTAACACATCATCCCGTGATCAACCCCTCGGTCACATTGTGCACATTATGATGATGTCCTACCGAGTGGGCCCAGAGATACCTCTCCGTTTACACGGAGTGACAAAATCCCAATCTCGATTCGTGCCAACCCAACAGACACTTTCAGAGATACCCGTAGTGTACCTTTATAGCCACCCAGTTACGTTGTGACGTTTGGCACACCCAAAGCACTCCTACGGTATCCGGGAGTTTCACAATCTCATGGTCTAAGGAAATGATACTTGACATTAGAAAAGCTTTAGCATACGAACTACATGATCTTGTGCTAGGCTTAGGATTGGGTCTTGTCCATCACATCATTCTCCTAATGATGTGATCCCGTTATCAACGACATCCAATGTCCATGGTCAGGAAACCGTAACCATCTATTGATTAACGAGCTAGTCAACTAGAGGCTTACTAGGGACATGGTGTTGTCTATGTATCCACACATGTATCTGAGTTTCCTATCAATACAATTCTAGCATGGATAACAAACGATTATCATGAACAAGGAAATATAATAATAATCAATTTATTATTGCCTCTAGGGCATATTTCCAACAACGGGGGCTCGCCGGAAAGGTACCCCACTATCTATCTTAGGGTTTAGGGTGGGGGCGGGGGGCCTAGAGGGCTAGCTGGGGCGGCGGTGGTGAGTTTTTTCGGGGCGGCGAGGCGGCGCTGGGGCCGGCGGTTCGGCCGGTGGTGGCTGGCGGCTCAGGGGGTGCAGGTTGATGATGAACTGCAGGCCCTCCCTAAACTACATGTCAAGTGCCTCTCTGCTACCATTGCGTTCAGTTTCGATAGTAGCATTCAGATTCCACAGTAAATTTCAGTTTCGACAGTTAAGTTCAGAGTCAACAGTTTTTACCTCATTTGTTGTAGTCAGGTGGTTTTTGGTGATGTTAATTTTACATCCATTTTACATCATCTATTGGAGATGCTATTAGAATCCCACTTGAGATTGACGATGTCTGTCTTGTGCTGCTTCAGCCTTGACATCTTACGGCTCATCGGAGCTGCTCCAACGAAAAAACGATCCATCACAACAGAGCAGTGCCCTGGACGCCGTCTACAGATTCCTCAGATCTTCCTCCACACCTCTGACAGTCACCTCTGCCTCAACTGCTCCAGCGACCAACCCAATGATGCTGACGTCGACATGGCTACGGCAAAGAGGTTGTACACTTGTTGCATCACTTATTACTATACATTCATGTCGATCCATTAGGGCTATTTTGGTTCAATGGAAAAACGTCGATCCACTGGTTGTTACCATCACTCTAAATTTCTGCATGCTCTCCTTACATAATCTCACCATATTTTTTTCGTATGCATGTCAGATATTGTACACAGTCATGCTGAACATGTAGAGAAAAAGAGAAGAGTTTTGCGCGGCAATACAATGTCAGGCAGACATCGCTCCATGGTGGGTTCAATGGAAAACCCTCCCCACCCCTCTCCAGATTGTAATCCAGAGGAAGATATCTGTTCTGAGGCGGAATCAGACGCCGCTGACCACTCCTATTTACCCCCCAAGGTGTTTGCTCTACCTTGGTGTGATGATGTTAGTCATATCATGCATATGTTGCCTTGCAGTGCCTACTTTTGACATCATATATGTCATCCGCTTAGTTTAGACATGTTCTGTAATGCCACCTATTTAGTTTCTATATCATATATGGGAATTATGCAGTCTCATGTCTTTTAGCCAGCCATAATATAAGTGAAATGTGCAATGCCATCCTGTTTAACCAGGCATCATATATTTGAATGATATCTTGCCCATCCTTTTCTTCATTACATTTCCATTTGTCAACAATGTTTGTACATTAAACTACTCTTCCTATGAATTAGCCATTTGGGTGGGAGATGGAAAAATCTGGAGTGAAAACAAGGCCTTCAGAGCAGACAGTGCTACCTGTCGAAGCAGATCTCTTGTTGGGTCCCGATAGCTCCTCAGAGATGGATTCAGAGACAGATGACTAGTCCTATTCCCCCACTGAGGTGTATGCTCTAACTTGGCATGGTTATACTGCTCATATCATGCATACGGTGTCTTGCATTGCATAGTTTAGACATCACATACACAATATTTAACACCATGTTCTTAGTTCAGACATCATATCGAATGCCCTCTGTTTAGCATATAAATCACATATGTGAATTAATGATGTGATCCTAATTACTTAGATAACATGTAGGTGAATTATGGCATGCGATCCTGTTTAGTTATTCATCATATCTTTAAATTATGTTATGCTATGCTATCCGGTTTAGATAGACATCATATATGTGAAATTATGTCATGCTATCCGTTTTAATTAAACAATATACATGTCAACTATTTCATGCCCTCTTTTTCCACACTATCTATTGCATCTGTCTCTCATACAATGTATGTAGATTCAACTATGTTTCCTGTTTATCAGCCATTTGAATTGGAGCGGGTGATGCCAGTATCTAGCGGACTAAAAACACGGTCTTCAAATAAAACAGTGCTACCTCTTGGTGGAGATAGCACCCTGGTTGTACATGCACAAGAACCAGCCCTACCACACATAACCCAAACTCTCGCAGATTGTACCCCTACTGTGATGGACAGAGAACCAGCTTCACCCAATCTAACCCCAACCCCAGCCGATAGTAACCCAGTTCCTGTTGACACAGCACCATCTCCACCACAGAGATCCCAAACAAGAGTAGTTAGTAAGGCAGCTCCAGTGCCCAAAGGGCCAGTACTATCACGGCGAACCCCAACTCCACCAGTTAGTACGCCTATTCCTGTGGAGGAAGCACAACCAGCTAGTCGTAGTTTAGCATCTATCGCATTTGATGTTGTTAAATCGTATGTGCGTATCTTCCCATCTTGGAAATATTATACTGAAGATGAAGGAAAATGCCAGTTGCAGGTGTTTTTCCAGGAGTTATGTGTAAGTAATGTTATTCATGGCAATTACTTTGCTTCGTCCCATACATCCTACCTCCATGATGGTTATAATACAACAAATTTTCCCATTTTTCTCTATAGAGAAGGACCGATTTGGAAACTCGGGATGAGGTAACCTGTGCTAATACCTATGCTATCTTCAAGAATGCTTGGTGGCAGTATGGGAATTACCTGAAGAAAACGTACTTCACCGGCAAACAAACTCATCAAATTCCCTTATGTTCTCCTAAGACACATTTACAGGACGATGACTGGGAACGCCTTGTTCTGTACTGATCTCGAACCAAGAATGTGGTAAGGTCTATGAGCTCATTTTCTATTTTTTAAGTATTATATTCTTGCGTCTTGATGTACTCTGTTCATGTAGAACAAGTGCCTAAACCTGAAGAACAACTGTTCTAATTTAAGATTCCATTGCTATCATAGTTCAAAAAAGCGCTAGGCGTTAATTGTGCGTTTTGCCACCGCCTTGCGCTTTACTGACCAAAGCGCATGCTTATGCACAGTTATGCACAGATTATGCATAGTTATGCACAATGCGTTTTGCCAACGCCTAGAGCCTAGGCACGCTTAAGCGCTCGCTTAGGCGCGCCTTTTTTAACTATGATTGCTTTGCTCTTGTATCACTGTATTTACTCATAGAAACTTATTTTTAAATTGAAGGATCCAATCAAAACTCCAATGGCACAGCAGGTATGTTCACGCATGTTTCTTTAACATGTTTGCTCTTATCAATAGCTCTATTGATTTCAATTTCAATTGTGTATACAGTTGACTTTCATATCATGCACATTACTAGCATCACAACAGAGCCAATAGTGTTATTGTACATGTAGACCCGTGGTACCCATCTGAAATCTTGTTGTGCCGTGTAGTTTCCCACACTTTGTATTCTTTCACTACTGATTTGTCTTGAACTGATATGATTTGAACCGTGTCTCTATTTTGATTTGGCAAGACAATGCAGTGACCATAGGACATAGATATATGTTTGTTTGATGCTTTTATTATGTACTAGTACTTGGCAATAGAAGACTTGGTAGTTTAATCCTGTCCACCTTACTAACGAACTGGTTCACCGAAATGAGTTTCATATACTAGTACATGCTAAACTTGTTATGTGTCTGCTTGTTTCTTCTTTTAGAATGCTGATAGAATATTGGGGAAGAGTGCCTTATTAAGCAATGGTAAAGGAAGTAATGCAGATAAGGTTCAGGATAGTGACACATCCTTGTTGGTCTCCAACAAAGTTGATAAAACAGCTAAGGAAGACTATCTTGAAGACAGCGAGACAACCCCAAAGTCCTGTCTTGGTTTAGTGTTCGAGTTACTGGCCACTACCGCTTGCACAAGCTATTCAAACTCACTGTCTGAATCAGTTCGGTTTCTTGAGTCTCAACTACAAGTTGAAAGACATTACTCAGCTGTGCTGCAACAAGAAGCGGAAGGACTGCGGAAGTCCCTGGAGCATTCAGATGCATACTTTCTGGTGCAACAGCAAGCGTTGGAGGATTTTAGCGCCAAACAGGACAAAGCTAATCAGCTTGCTAAGCTTATTGCCAGCATGGTGGATACCCAGGATAACGTTTCTTGAGCTCTTCTAAAGTTGTTTCAGTTATGCTCTTGTTTTGCTGCCGCGTTTATTTGCACTAGTGGCCAATTTTGACGGCCAGTGTATGTAATGTGCTGCTTTGTTCCCTATATTTGCACTGGTGGCGAATTTTGATGCCCAGTGGATGTAATATGTGTAATAGCGGTAATAGGCTAGCGTTAATTGCTTGCTTATTTATTTCCTTATTGTCTTGTTTAGTTGTTTGCTTGTAGTCACTGTAGTTCTTTTTCTGTTTTTTTTCTAGTCGCCACAATAGCCTATTTTTGGTAACTAGGCCAAAATAATCATGGGCCTTCTACGGGCCGTATGATCCATGGGCCTTCGTCCGGCCGTAGGATCCATCGGCCTTCTATACGGGCCTTAGGGTCCATGGGCCTTCTACGAGCCGTAGGGTCCATGGGCCTTCTATGGGCCGTACGATCCATGGGCCTTCTACGTGCCGTACTATCCATGGGCCTCATACGGGCCGTAGGATCCATGGGCCTTCTACGGGGCGTATCATCATTTCGCCAATCATGGGCCATACTATTCATGGACCATAACGGGCCGTTAATAGGCCATATTTGATAACTCTATGAAAACATCCCAACAGGTTTTTTACATGAAAAGGGCCCAACGTATTAACGGTCCGCAAACGGGCCGACTGTAACGAAGGGCTGAATTTGGCCCACAAGCAGAAAATGACAGTAACGGGCCGTATGTAACCGAATGCTACAAATGAGCCCAAGAATCAACGGGCCCTGAGAAGGCCGAAAGATAACTTGGGCTGGAAACGGTCCAATGGAATAACGGGCCGTTAATGGGTATAAAGTGATACACTGTTCATTACGGGCCAGTTTCACCACGGGTCGTTAATGGGCCAAGAGTTACAAAGGTCCTCATATGGGCCAAAAGAAGTCATGGGCCACACATGGGCCGGAAGTTAAAATGGGCTGAATCATATTGGACGGCCCAGATGACGCTACTGGGCCTAATTCAGAAAGGGCGTAATGGGCCCTGGGTTAGCGGGCTGTAAATCGGATATATGCGAACAGGTCGTTAACAGGCTTTCTGTGGGCCGGCCCGCCACCTTTTGATCAAGTCCAACGGGTCATCCTTTTCACAGGAATGGGCCTCTGTTGGGTTGTGCCACGTGTCGCCGTATCATTGGCGCCTTCGGTCCAATGAGCGGATGACATCTGTCCCAACGGTGAGCCAACACGTGTTTCCTCCAGCCAATGATGATTTTACACATGGAAAATCCCCATTGGTCGGGGCTGTTAATGGGTTATTGGATCCAAAACCCAACCCGATAGCTTAACGGCGTTCCGTTACGATGGATGCCACGTGTCGGTCACCCTTGACGAAATCACTTATGTGACACGCGATTTATCGTCATGGAAGTGGACACTTCCGTGATGATAATTTTGGTAATGTCATGGAACACTTCTACGACAGCACAGGTATGACTATCTTGATTCTGTCATAAATTTGTCATGGATGTACATGCATGAAAAAAAACACGACCTACTGTGGCAAACACGTATCATCACGGAAGTGTATTTTTTTCGTAGTGAGGGGTTAAAATCGTTTGTATAGCACCGACGTGTACCAGTGCATGTCCTCATGAACAAACGTAACTACTCACAAAGCATATTCATGTTCATAATCAGAGGAGTATTAATTATCATTAAGGATCTAAACATATGATCTTCCACCGGATAAACCAACAAGCATCAACTACAAGGAGTAATCAACATTGCTAGCAACCCACATGTACCAATCTGAGGTTTTGAGACAAAGATCGGATACAAGAGATGAACTAGGGTTTGTGAGGAGATGGTGCTGGTGGATATGTTGATGGAGATTGACCCCCTCTCGATGAAAGGATCGTTGATGATGACGATGGCTTCGATTTCCCCCTCTCGAAGGGAAGTTTCCCCGACAGAACAGCTCCGCTCAAGCCCTAGATTGGTTCTGCCTAAATTCTGCCTCGAGACGGCGGCGCTTTGTCCCGAAAGCTTCCTTCTGATTTTTTTCCACGTCAAAACACACCATATCGCAGAAGATCGGCATCGAGGGCCTGCCTGGTGGCCCACAAGGCAGGGGGCGCGCCCAGGGGGTAGGGCGCGCCCCCCGCCATTGTGGATGGCAGGTGACCCCCCTCTGGTGCTTTCTTCGCCAATTATTTTTTATATTCAAAATAATTCTTCATGAAGTTTCAGGACTTTTGGAGTTGTGCAGAATAGGTCTCTAATATTTGCTCCTTTTCTAGTCCAGAATTCTAGTTGCCGGCATTCTCCCTCTTCATGTAAACCTTATAAAATAAGAGAGAAAAGGCATAACTATTGTACCGCAATGTGTAATAACAACCCATAATGCAATAAATATCAATATAAAAGCATGACGCAAAATGGACGTATCAATGCTTTACGGCTTGGAACCGGGACTTCAAAAACATTTTGAACGCCACTGAGCTTATGAGATGTTCCAAGAGTTGAAGTTGATATTTCAAGCTAACGCCCGGGTTGAGAGATATGAAGTCTCCGATAAGTTCTTTAGCTGTAAGGTGGAGGAGAATAGTTCTGTCAGTGAACACATACTCAAAATGTCTGGGTACCATAACCACTTGACTCAGCTGGGAATTGATCTTCTAGTTGAGAGTGTTAGTGACAGAGTTCTTCAATCACTGCCACCAAGCTACAAAGGCTTCGTGATGAACTATAATATGCAAGGGATGACAAAAACGATTCCCAAGCCTGAAACTGAGTGCTTCTACTGCGAAGGAAATGGTCACTAGAAGCGAAACTGCCGCAAATACTTGGCAGATAAGAAGGATGGCAAAGTGAACAAAGGTATATTTGATATACATGTTATTGATGTGTTCCTTACTAATTCTCGTAGTAGCGCCTGGGTATTTGATATTGATTCGGTTGCTCATGTTTATAACCCAAAACAGGAGATGCGGAATAAATGAAGATTGGCTAAGGACGAGGTGACGATGCGCGTCGGAAATGGTTCCAAGGTTGATATGATGGCGGCTGGCATGCTACCTCTACATCTACCTTCAGGATTAGTTTTAGACCTCAATAATTGTTATTTTGTGCAAGCGTTGAGCATGAACATTATATCTGGATCTTGTTTATTGTGAGACGGCTATTCATTTAAGTTAGAGAATAATGGTTGTTCTATTTATATGGGTAATATCTTTTATGGTCATGCACCTTTGATGAATGGTCTATTCTTCTTGAATCTCGATCGTAGTGATACACATATTCATAATATTGATGCCAAAAGATGCAACGTTGATAATGATAGTGCAACATACTTGTGGCACTGTCGTTTAGGTCGTATTGGTATAAAGTGCATGAAGAAACTTCATGCGGATGGACTTTTGGAATCACTTGATTATGAATCACTTGATGCTTGCGAACCATGCGTAATGTGTAAGATGACTAAAACTCCGTTCTCTGGAACAATGGAGTGAGATAATGACTTATTGGAAATAATTCATATTGGTGTATGCGATCCGATAAGTATTGAAGCACACGGCGGGTATCATTATTTTCTGACCTTCACAAATGATTTGAGTAGGTATGGACTAGCACATATGCCCGTGCGTTGCAACGGGAAAAATGATGTTTTGTTCAAGCATAATGTCTCATAGCATCCTTCTGTAAATGAACATAAAACATACGATGCAATTTAGCCGTGTTATATTTTCTTTGCCGGGCATAATCTTCCATCGATTCCATTTAAGTAAAATAGTTCCTTTAGTTACCATGATGTCCTCACCCGTTTTAGTCGGGAATCAAATTATTCCTTTTCTAATTTAGTAGTCCAACACATTAAAGCCTACAAAACTTTTTTAAATTATGTTATATTTTTTTACCTCAAGTCCTTCCTTTAATTAGCTCACCCTAAACACAAGGGCTGCCACTCATATATATAGAACGAGTTGGGATTAGTAAATGTGAATGGTGTATAGGTCGTTGGTTGTTACATAAAACATCCAGATAGGAGTTTCTGTGATCAATTCTGACAATATTGATTTATTTTGACCTAATTATTATTCGTGGTCTCTATAAAAGCCCATAAAAGGCCCATCAACGTACAAGTACCTGGCCCAGATCGCTTAGCGTGCACTCAAACCAAACGAAAAGGACTAAACCAAACCAAGAATACCTATTCCCTTTAATAGTAGGTATAGATATATCTAGTTGATGAAACACAAGTATGAAACATTTGAAAAGTTCAAAGAATTTCAAAGTGAAGTGGAAAATCATCATAACACGAAAATAAAATTTCTATGATCTGATCGCGGAGGTGAATATTTGAGTTATGAGTTTGGCCTTCATTTAAGACAATTTGGAATAGTTTCACAACTCACACCACCTGGAACACCACAGCGTAATGGTGTGTCCAAACGTCGTAACCGTACTTCATTAGATATGGTGCGTTCAATGATGTCTCTTACCGATTTGCCTTTATAGTTTTGGGGTTATGCATTAGAGACAACTGCAATCATGTTAAATAGGGCACGGTCTAAATCCATTGAGACGACACCATATGAACTATGGTTTGGCAAGAAACCTAAGCTATCGTTTTTTAAAGTTAGGGGATGTGACACTTATGTCAAAAGGCTTCAACCTGATAAGCTCGAACTCAAAGCGGAGAAGTGCGTCTTCATAGGATACCCTAAAGAAACTATTGGGTATACCTTCTACCAAAGATTCAAAGGCAAAATCTTTGTTGCTAAGAATGGCTCATTTATAGAGAAGGAGTTTCTCTCAAAAGAAGTGAGTGGGAGAAAAGTAGAACTTGATGAGGTAGTTGTACCTTCTCTCAAATTGGAAAGTAGCACATCAAAGAAAATTGTTCCCGTGATGCCTACACCAACTATAGAAGAAGCTAATGATGATGATCATGAAACTTCAGATCAAGTTACTATTGAACCTCGTAGGTCGACTAGAACACGTATCGCACTAGAGTGGTATGGTAATCCTGTCCTAGAAGTCATGTGGTTAGACAACGGTGAAATGTGAACTATGAAGAAGCTATGATGAGCCCAGATTCTGACAAATGGCTTGAGCCAAGAAATCTGTGATAGGATTCATATATGAGAATAAAGTGTGGACTTTGGTGGACTTGCCCGATGATTGGCAAGCCATTGAGAATAAATGGATCTTCTAGAGGAAGACAGACGCTGGTAGTAATATTACTGTCTACAAAGCTCGACTTGTTGCAAAAGGTTTTCCACAAGTTCAAGGGGTTGAATATGATGAGAATTTATCACCCGTAGCGATGCTTAAGTCTGTCAGAATCATGTTAGCAATTGCCACCTTTTACGATTATGAAATCTGGCAAATAGACGTCAAAATTGCATTCCTTAATGGGTTTCCTAAAGAAGAGTTGTATATGATGCAACCAGAAGGTTTTGTCGATCCTAAAGGTGCTAACAAAGTGTGCAAGCTTCAGCGATCCATCTATGGACTGGTGCAAGCATCTCGGAGTTGGAATATACGCTTTGATGATGTGATCAAAGCATTTGGTTTTATACAGACTTACGGAAAAGCCTGTATTTTACAAGAAAGTGAGTGGGAGCTCTGTAGCATTTCTGATATTATATGTGGATGACATATTGCTAAGTGGAAATGACATAGAATTTTTCGATAACATAAAAGTATATATGAATTAAAAAAATTCAATAAAAGACCTCGGTGAAGCTGCTTACATATTAGGCATCAAGATCTATAGGGATAGATTGAGATGCTTAATAGGATTTTGACAAAGCACATACCTTGCAAAGTTCTGAAGAATTTCAAAATACACCAGTCAAAGAAAGGGTTCTTGCCTGTGCTGCAAGGTGTGAAATTGAGTCAGACTCAAAGTCCGACCATGGTAGAAGATAAAGAGAGAATGAAAGTCACTCCCTATGTATTATCCATAGGTTCTATAATGTACGCCATGCTGTGTACCAGACCTGATGTGTGTGTCGGCGTTCTGGGAACGGGGGTCCCCAAACTTGCCTGCCTGCAGCCTGCGGCATGGCTGAAGTGGGGGCCCAGCGCGGCCCATCTTCATCAGCTCAAGCTCAAGACCCTCGCGAGGGGCCAAGCCTCGCGGGGCGGACAATAGAAAGCTTCCTCAGAGGTAGCCTCATCAGGCAGGCTCACGAGGAGGCGGAGAGATCAAGGCAGGGGTACCTTGCGAGGAGCCCGTGACGCAAGCCATGACGATCGAGACCAGGCGGGCGCCAGGCGGGCGCCGGCCTATGCAGTGTCCTTGTTTCCCCTTTGGTGCAAAGGGGGCAAGCACAGGCCAAGGCATCGGGCAAAGGTTACCATTCCGGCGCAACGAGACCAAGACCAACAGAGCGGCAGGATGGAGGTCACCATGGAGCCCAAGACGGCGTCATCACCAGTGCTTTTGGCAGATGAAGACCACCTTTGGTCAGGATAACTTGTACTATATGTTCCCCTTCAAAATGGCCAATTGTTGGCACCCTTCCCGCTCATTATTTGGGGAGAGGCCCAGGGCCTCTATAAATAGAGCTAGCCACCATAGAGTAAAGGGGGGAGGAAGGACATCTAGAGATTGGACAGAAGGGAGAGGAAGGACATCTAGAGATCGGACAGAAGGGAGAGGAAGGACATCTAGAGATCTGATAGAGCCCTAGCAGAGAGAGAGAGAGAGGCGACTGAACTCACCCAAGCAGTTCATTGCACCAGCACAAGAACACCTCTCGCGAGGCTGTTCTTCCCTTGTACTGTTCATCATTAGCCCCTGAGGCAATCCACCACACCACACACTAGAGTATGGTATTACACCACAACGGTGGCCCGAACCAGTATAAACCTCGTGTCCCTTATGTTTTTCGTTGTTTCCAGCTTAGATCACATGAGGAGATTGGACGTAGATCGATAGGGGAGAGATCTCCGCGCGCAACCCAGTGTTCGAACCTCAAGGGTCTGCCGGAACCCGAAATCCGACATTTGGCGCGCCACGTAGGGGTGCGCCGGAATCTTTCTTCCGCTGTTCGCGTGTGATCTTCTGTCGTGTCCATGGCTGACGCTCGTCGGGCTCATGCCAAGCGCCGGGCTTCTCTCACCACCCACGTCGCCTAGACGGCGCCCGTCGGCGGACTCCCTCGTCGTTACCCGTCGCCTGCCGCCAACGCCGCCACCGGCCCGGCGGGGAATGAGCAGCAGGCCTCGTCCCAGCATCCTTCGGTATGGCGGGAGGGCTGCACCGCTACACCGTCACTGACTCCAGCCGCTTCGTCGTCCCACGCCCGTCGTGCCGCCAAGGACGCCGCGCGCCGTGCTGCTCCTGGCAAGAGAGCTCCTGCACTACCGCCCCGTCAATGACCTCTACGAGGACTGGCTCGCCCGTATCACCGAGCTCGTCAGTGCCACAGGGGCTCCCCCTTTCCGTCCTTCTCGCTGCCTCGCCCTCCATTCCGTGCAGGAGGCGAGGATCAGGAGGTGCCTCCAACACCTCCTCCCCAAGAAGGCGCCCTGGCTCCAAGGCGCGCAGCCCCAGGGCGAGACCCTCTGCATCCGGCACCTGCGCAGCAAGAAAGGAACTGCCAAGAGATCCCTCGTCCCCAAGAAGGTGCTCGCGCGCTCCCAGCGCCGGCGCGCCAAGATTGTGTCCCTGCACCTCCACGCCAAGACCCCGCGCTGCTCCAAGCGGCGGCCCGCGGTAATCCCCAGGAACAAGCCCAGCATCAGCAAAAGGCGCCGGTGGCCATAGCAGGCTGCCGTGCCCTCACCCCCGAGCTACGCGGCATCGCATGGCCAGGCAAGTTCAAGCCTGACCTTCCCCCTCACTACGATGGCACGGCGGACCCCGTGGAGTTCCTACAGCTCTACGAGCTATGCATCGAAGCCGCCAACGGAGACGAAAGGGTCATGGCGAACTGGTTCCCCATGGCGCTCAAGGACGGGGCACGCACCTGGCTCCTGAACCTGGCTCCTGGCACAATCTCCTCCTGGGACGAGATGCGCACTCGCTTCATCGCCAACTTCCAGGGCACTCGCGACCGGCCCCGGCCGTGAGCGATCTGCGTTGCATCAAGCAGCAGCAAGGGGAAACCCGGCAGAAATACAGCCAGCGCTTCAACAACGCTCGCCTCAAGATCCCCAAGGTGACTTAAGAAGCCATCATCTCAGCCTTCTCCGATGGCGTACGCGAAATCAAGATGAAGGAGGAGCTAGCAATCCATGAAGACCTGTGCACATCCCTGGAGCAGTTCAACTTGGCGACCAAGTGCGCCAGGGCTGAGGAAGGGCGCCTTTCCCTCCTCGAACTCCTGGCTGCCGACCCAGAAGAGAAGAAGTCCAAGGCCAAGGACATGAAGCGCAAGGGGGCTGTCGTGCTTGCAGCAGAACCAGACACCAAGCGAGGCAGGGATCAGCCTGAGTCATCCAAGGGCAGCCGGTACTGCGTGTACCACGACCTCCACGCCCACAACACCAACGAATGTCAAGAGCTCAAGGCCGTGAGAGATGGACGTATCGGCCGACACCCCGAGCGCAACGACAGGGGCTATGGACGAGGAGGAGGAAGAGGTGGCGGACGATGGGAAGACCGTGGCCCTCGCCAAGGGTGGCGTGACCGACCTCGCGAGGATCGCTGGCAGGACCAGCCTCGCGAGGGAGGCTGGGGAGATCAGCCTCATGAGAATCGCCCGCACAGCAACGCAGGCCTTCCTCCTCTGCCACCACCGCCAAGGAGGAACAAAGATCAACATCAAGACGAGGAGCTGGGGGCTTCCAGGAGCCGCACGCAATCGCTTGCATCTTGGGTGGCGCGTAGGCCCCAACCTCACAGCGCATCTTCAAGCAGTTTGCTCACGAGGTGAATGCAGTCCTTCCCAAGCTTGAGGCCACGCGCCCTCTCAGGTGGTCTGCGTGCGCTATCACGTTCAGCTCAGCGGATCAGCTCAAGTGCACGGCAACGGCTGGAGCCCTCCCGATGCTTTGCTCCCCGGTCATCAGCAACATGCAGGTCACAAGGACCCTCATTGATGGTGGAGCAGGACTCAACGTCCTGTCCGTCTAGACGTTTGACAATCTCCAAGTGTCGTACGATCAGCTTCAGCCGACCAAGCCCTTCTCAGGAGTGACTGATGGTTCCACTGTTCCAATAGGGCAGGTTCACCTTCCAGTCACCTTCGGGCAGCGCAACAACTACCGCACCGAGCTCATCGACTTCGACATCGCCCACATTCGTCTGCCATACAATGCCATCCTCGAGTACCCAGCCCTGGCCAAGTTCATGGCAGTGACTCATCATGGATACAATGTCCTCAAGATGCCAGGAAGCGGTGGAGTCATCACCGTACCCTGTGAAGAAAGGGATGCAGTGTGTTCACTTGAGTGCGCGTTCCAAGCCGCAGCAATCGAAGACCCGGACCACAGGAATGGAAGACTTCCCGAGGCGACCCTTAAGAAGAAGGAGGTTTCGCCTGGACCAAGCCAGAAGGAGGCATGCGCCTCCGGAGGTGTTGTGTCAGGATCTGTGCCCAAACAGGGAGCGCCACCCTCTCTCGCATAGGAAGGCGCGCCCAACGCCCTCCTCAGGCAGGGCTCGGGGGCTCTTTCTTGGGGAGCCACCGACTTTGCCCAGGACGCGAGGGAGGCGCTCGGGCACCACTTGGAGGGGTGCTTCCAGGCACGTTTCCCTTTGGAAGGTACAAGGCAAGGAAGACCAAACCCTCAGGAGTTCATCGCAAGAAACACCCAGGAGCTACAGGAGTCAAGAGTCATGCGCGGCAGCCGCCGCTTGCCCACCGTAGCCCCACATCCAGGCGAGGATGGTGGGCTGCTTGTCTACATTGACGTGCCAGGGCTCAACCGAGCCGCGTCTCAGGAGTGCCTCTGGCCTTCGCGCGTGGGGCGTTGCGAGGGTCCACCTCACAGTTACGTCTGCATGCCTTTTGGTCTGCCGAACGCGGTCGCCGCTCATCAGCGCCTACTGACAAGCATTCTGGAGGCTTAGGAGGTCAGGCATTGTGTGGTCCTGGCGGAGATAGAAATGGCCCTCGGAGACCCGCCTGTGCCCCCAGAGCCTCCCGAGGCTCCTGGGCCTGGGGGCTCGTAAGGCTCGATGTCATCATCGCGCATCATCCACTTCTTCAACATCACTTCATCTTCAACGGCACCAGGTGACATCTTTCTAAGTTCCGTTTTTAGCTGGGAGCGCCCATAGGGCCACCTCATTCCCAGGTCGCATGGGTTCGTCCCTGCGGCATGTATCTGTTTTGCTTATGCTCTTTACTTACCTTGTTGGGGGTGCCCCTCGTGCTGCATCATCCCCGAGCTGCTCGCGCCTGGCCCAGCGGTGTTTGCTTTTCCCGCGTCTACTTAAAATGAATTTGCTCTTTCGCGCTTAATTGTCACCTGCTGCTTATCGTGGACTCCTCCGCTTTCATGCAAAGCGCTTGCACGTTAAAAGGGGGGTACCTGAGCATCACGACTCATGGGCTCCTACTGGCTCTCCAGCCCTCACCCCCTGGCCTTGACCCACGGCATCGCTTCCTGTCATGCCAGCGGCGGCTGAGCTCGCTCGAGGGCCGGGACCTGAGGACGTAGAGCATTTGCATTCTAACCACCCTACAGGAACACACAATTGATAAAGGCCCAGAGCAAGGCGCAACCCGCCTCGAGGTAGGGCCTCGTGAGTCCTGCGCTGGCTCACGAGTGCCTAGATACACCTCTCCTAGCCCTACTGTGCTGACCATGTGTCAGGGCGGGGTTGTACACGCCCCGGGGGCTCCTCCCGAAGGGGAGCCCCCTCCCACATACCAGTGGAAGCACCATGCTCCGTGCTGGCTCACGACACTGCCGAGGAGCGGCTGTGCCCATACACATACGAAAGCGCTATGCTCCACGTTGGTGATAAACAACTGAGGGCGGCCTACGACCGTACCAACCTCAGGGAGCCCAGAGCTCAGTGTCCGGCACCATTGCAACGCTTCCCCTCGGGAGCGCCGCGCGAGGGGGCTGGACACGGGGCTACGCCTGGGCCTTGCCCGAGCGCACGCCACCCAGCTAGGTCCCTCGGACATGGTCGTCACGCACCCCTCCCTGAGCGGAGCCAAGGTATGGAAACCCATTTGAACGTCAAGGGGGACTCCTGAGCATCGCGACACAGGATCCTAACTTGCCCCGTAGCCCCTCACTCCTTAGTCCCGTCCTGGTTTCCGGTCGGGGCTAACGCTGGGTGAGGTATGCGCGGGGCCGGGCCCTACCGACGCAGAACGACCAATCCACTCCTTAGTCCCCCTTTCCTACTTGTTGCTTGTGCGTCAAGGGGGACTCCTGAGCATCGCGACTCAGGAGCCTAACTTGCCACATAGCCACTCACCCCTTAGTCCCGTCCTGGTTTCCGGTCGGGGCTAATGTCGGGTGAGGTATGCGTGGGGCCGGGCCCTGCCGACGTAGAGCGCGAGCAAGTAGGAGAGAAAAATGCAAAATCCAGGAAATTCAAAGCAAGTATTACAAGCCATAGATTGTTTCACGGCACCAAACACAAGTTTAAACGCCTCCACGAGGCATGGTGCATATTGCAGGAATAAAAACAGGACAGAAGTCGCGAAGGGATCACTCTCCAGTGGCACCGCCGCCTGTGGTGGAGTCGCGCTGGGCGACCCCGCCTCCTGGGGCCATGGAGCTGGCGGCACCGCGCCCGGGCAAGATGCTGAAGGCGCGGAACCTCCACGGCAAAGCTTCGGCTCGCCCTTTCACGGCCTCAGCGGCAGCAGCGGCAAGGTCGCCGCTCACGGGTTCCAACAGGCTGTCGAAGTCGACGTTGGGGTCGCGCAGGTAGACGTGGCTGAGGACATGCGTTAGTGCCACAGAAGACAGGGCACGCGCCTCGGCCTTGGTCGTGGGGCCAAGGCCGTCTACGACATCTTCAAGCACACGGACCAGGAAGGGAAGCAGCTTGGCGGGGCCGTCCTCCGCACCGGCAAACGGCTCCTCCAAGCCGCTCTCGTAAAGCGTCTTCAGTGCGGCACGAGCCTTCTTCTCCATCTTTGCGAAGGCCACCTGATCCTCCGCCAAGACCTTTGCCTTGGCGTCTAGCTCGGTCCTCTCCGCCCGCAGTGACCGCTCCAGCGTCTCCAATCGGCCGTGGCGATCATCAAGCTCGACGTTCCGGTCCTTGACGGCAGCCTCCTGAGCCTTCATCTCCTTCTCTCTCTCCTGGCGGCCGTGGACCTCCTTGGAGATCTCGTCGTGCAGGCCTTGCAGCTCGATCTCCAGCGCCTCGCAGCGAGCCTTGGCAGCCGCAGCACCGCCCAGGGCAGCGTCGCGAGCGGCCTTGGCTTGGTTGGCGGCCTGCTTCTCCCCATCGGAGGCCGACACGGCCTGGCTCAGCGCTATTCGGATGGAGGCAGCGGAACTGGCCCAGCCAGAAGCTAGCTCCAGGCGCCCGGTCGCTAGGCGAGGGTCCGCGCTCAGAAGATCCTCCTGCAGCTGGCTTAGTTCGCTGGCGGCCTGGTCCAGGATGGTGACAGAGTGAACAGAAGAAGCGGGAACTGGCAGAGCGGGCGAAGAGGACGGCAGCGTGATCAAGGCTTGGCAAGAAGGAACCCCCTGGGCCTTGGCTGCCCCGGCTGCAGCATCGAGCGCAGTCGACTCCAGGGTCAGTGGGGCCATGGGGCTGACTCCTCACCGAGGCGTCCCAGTCGGCCTCGCGAGGACGACCGGGCAGGGGAGGCGCGAGCCGCGCCGTCTTCCTCCCTAGCGGACGAAGGCGCCACCCCGGCAGATGGACTCGCCCCAAGCAGGGCCGCAGAAGCCCCTCTCAACCTCTTCGCCGGAGGCGCCAGCCTAACAAATAATATGGACATCAAGCCTCGGCGGCAGAAACCAAGCAAAGCATGAATCGAGCACTTACTGGTCATTGCTCACGGACTCAAGCAACCTTCGACCAAACTTGAAGCCCGAGAGCCTGCAGCTGGGGTCAGCCTCAGGAGGCCCGGAAGCAGAGGGCACGTCAGGAGGGCTGGAGTTGGCCTCAGACCGCCCAGGGACCAGAACAGACCCTGGTGGAACCAGCCCCGACCTGCCCTTCCGTGTGACCAAGGGAGAGTCCTCCCCTCCTTGCCTGGCGCCGGCCTCGTCATCGTCCGGCATGGAGCATAGGGCCTGGGAACTGCGCTGAGGAAAAGAATCCCTCGACTCCTCGCCAGTCGCCTGTGAGTCAAACTCTTCCTCATCCGCCTCTTCTTCCCCCTCGCTCCCGCTGGAGCTGCCGGAGAACACGTTCACCATCGCCAGCGCCGCAAGACCCTCGGGAGCTTCTGCAGGCACCAGCCCCTCACCATTGAAGGTGTGCATGGTGTTCACCACCTGCTCCCAGTCGTCACGAAGGAACAGGGGGACGGGGGCGCCCACCGGGCTCGCCATGTCTCCCGCAACCAAGGAATGGAGGGCCGCGACCAGATTCTCATCGGTCAGGGCCACATAGCTTAGACGCAAGGCGGCGTCCACTTCCCCAAGTCTGCACAATGGGAGCGAGTGCTCCTGGAGTGGAGCCACCTGGTGCTCCAAGAACTGCCTCAGGAGTGTGGCCCCGGTCAGCTTCGCCGGCCCCAAGTTGCTTGGCCTCAGGTCCGCGTTCATCCTCTTCAGCACCGCCTTCGCACGGGGGTCAACGAGCTCCGCGCGGGACCACGCGTCGACAGCCTTGGGCTGCCCCGTAGGCAACACCAGACGGGGGTGGATGCGCCCGACGTCCACCATGACCCACTTGCTCCGGAAGCCTTTGATCCGCTTCCCGGGCTTCGAGATAGCATTGGAATTGGAGTATGCGATGAAGCTCGCACATGCGGAGATATGGCCACCAGAAACCCGGAGGGAAAAATAGTGACGCAACAAGGCCACCGAGGGCTTTACCCCGACGTGAACCTCACAATAGTAAGCAAAAATCGCCAGGAGAAGAACAGAGTTGGGGTGGAGATGTAGAGCCTGCAAGTTGTACTGGCGGAGAACAGCAAAGAAGAACTCAGAGAAATGAGGCACCAGACCGGCGACGATGGCGCTCACAAAGAGCGGATAGAAGGTGTTCCCCTTTCCTTCAGGCTGGTCGGAGCCGGACTTGAGCACAGTTGCCCCCTTGTTGCCCTGCGCCACCGTCATCAGGTGCGTGAGGGCGAGGTTCTTCTCCGGCAAGTTCAGGGAATCCAGAGCCGGCGAGTACCAAGCCTCGGTCGGGGACTTGCGAGGCGCCATGGTGTGCCGGGCAAGGAGGATTGAGACAGATCTGGAGGATTTCGGGAGCAAGAAGGAGGAGAGCGAGAAAGGGGATCTGGGGCGAGGCGAACAAGAACAAGGCAAGTAAGTCTGGCCCGGGCACCCCTTTTGTCAGATGAACAGTTGCCGAGGCGTCGTGGGGAAGCGCAGACGCCCATGTCCAATCAATCGCCATGTGGCGCCCAAGGCCGCAGGCTATTGGGGCCCACGGCGCTTCGCGCTCGCCCCTTCGCTTCCCTGCTAGGCCAAGTCCGGGCGCGCCTTGGGCCCGAGGGCTACTGTCGGCATTCTGGGAATGGGGGTCCCCAGACTTGCCTGCCGGCGGCCTGTGGCGTGGCTCAAGTGGGGGCCTAGCGCGGCCCATCTTCATCAGCTCAAGCTCAAGACCCTCGCGAGGGGCCAAGCCTCGCGGGGCGGACGATAGAAAGCTTCCTCACAGGCAGCCTCATCAGGCAGGCTCGCGAGGAGGCGGAGAGATCAAGGCAGGGGTACCTCGCGAGGAGCCCGTGACGCAAGCCATGACGATCGAGACCAGGCGGGCGCCAGGCGAGTGTCGGCCTACGCAGTGTCCTTGTTTCCCCTTTGGTGCAAAGGGGGCAAGCACAGGCCAAGGCATCGGGCAAAGGTTACCATTCCGGCACAACGGGACCAAGACCAACAGAGCGGCAGGACAGAGGTCACCGTGGAGCCCAAGACGGCGTCATCACCAGTGCTTTTGGCAGCCGAAGACCACCTTTGGTCATGATAACTTGTACTAGATGTTCCCCTTCAAAATGGCCAATTGTTGGCGCCCTTCCCGCTCATTATTTGGGGAGAGGCCCAGGGCCTCTATAAATAGAGCTAGCCACCATAGAGTAAAGGGGGGAGGAAGGACATCTAGAGATCGGACAGAAGGGAGAGGAAGGACATCTAGAGATCGGACAGAAGGGAGAGGAAGGACATCTAGAGATCTAATAGAGCCCTAGCAGAGAGGGGCAGAGACGCGACTAAACTCGCCCAAGTAGTTCATCGCACCAGCTAATGAACACCTCTCGCGAGGCTGTTCTTCCCTTGTACTGTTCATCATCAGCCCCTGAGGCAATCCACCACACCACACACTGGAGTAGGGTATTACACCACAACGGTGGCCCGAACCAGTATAAACCTCGTGTCCCTTGTGTTGTTCGTTGTTTCCAGCTTAGATCACGCAAGGAGATTGGACGTAGATCGGTAGGGGAGAGATCTCCACGCGCACCCCAGTGTTCGAACCTCAAGGGTCTGCTGGAACCTGAAATCCGACAGTGTGCCTTGCCATAAGTTTGGTAGGGAGGTACCAAAGTAATCCATGAGTGGATCACTGGACACCGGTCAAGAATATCCCGAAGTACCTGAAAAGGACCAAGATATGTTTCTCGTTTATGGAGGTGATGAAGAGCTCACTGTAAAGGGTTACATCGATCTGGATGACTACGTATTTATATTGAATGGTGGAGCTATTAGTTGGTGCAGTTCTAAGCAGAGCGTAGCGGCAGGATCTACATGTCAAGTGGAGTACATAGCTGCTTCAGAAGCATCGCATGAAGGAGTCTGAATGAAGGAGTTCATATCTGATTCGGGTGTAATACCCAGTGCATCGGGTCCAATGATAATCTTTTGTGACAACACTGGAGCAATTGCCTTAGCCAAGGAGTCCAGGTATCACAAAAGAACTAAACACAACAAGCGACGCTTCAACTCCATTCGTGAAAAGGTCAACGATGGAGACATAGAAATTTATAAAATATATATGGATCTGAATGTGGCAGACCTGTTGACTAAACCTCTTCCACGGGCAAAACATGATCAGCACCAAGACTCCATGGGTGTTAGATTCATGTAATCTAGATTATTGACTCTAGCACAAGTGGGAGACTGTTGGAAATATGCCCTAGAGACGATAATAAAGTGGTTATAATTATATTTCCTTAATCATGATAAAGGTTTATTATTCATGCTATAATTGTATTGATCGGAAACTTAAATACATATGTGAATACATAAGAAAATACTAAGTCCCTAGTAAGCCTCTACTAGACTAGCTCGTTGATCAAAAGATGGTTAAGGTTTCCTGGCCATAGACATGTGTTGTCATTTGATAACGGGATCATATCATTAGGAGAATGATGTGATGGACAAGACCCATCTGTTAGCTTAGCATATGATCGTTCAGTTTATTGGTACTACTTTCTTAATGTCAAATGCATAATCCTTCGACCATGAGATCATGCAACTCCCGAATATCAGAGGAATACCTTGTGTGCTATCAAAGGTCACTTCATAACTGGGTGATCATAAAGGTGCTCTACAGGTATCTCCGAAGGTGTCTATTGAGTTGGCATGAATCAAGATAGGGATTTGTCACTCCGTATGACGGAGAGCTATCTCTAGGCCCTCTAGGTAATATAGCATCACAAGAAGCTTGCAAGCAAAGTGACTAAGGAGTTAGTTGCAAGATGATGTATTACGGAACGAGTAAAGAGACTTGCCGGTAACTAGATTGAACTAGGTATGGAGATACCGACGATCGAATCTCGGGCAAGTAACATACCGATAGACAAAGGGAACTACGTACGTTGTCCTAAAGGTTCGACCGATAAAGATCTTCATAGAATATGTAGGAACCAATATGGGCATCCAGGTTCCGCTATTGGTGATCGGAGAAGCATCTCGGTCATGTCTACATCATTCTAGAATCCATAGGATCTGCACGCTTAACGTTCATTGACGATATAGTACTATATGAATTGTGTATGTTGGTGACCGAATGTTGTTTGGAGTCCTGGATGAGATCATGAACATGACGAGGACCACTGGAATGGTCCGGAGGTAAAGATTCATATATATATATATATATATATATATATATATATATATATATATATATATGAGGATAGTATTTGGTCTCTGAAAGAGTTTCGGAATGCACCAGATATTTATCAAATTACCAAAAAGGGTTCCAGAAGGCCACGGGTGTTTACTGGGCCAAACGGGCCAACGAGGGAGAGCACACCAGCCTACATGGGACTGGCATGCCCCACCTCTTGGTCGTCGGCCCTAGAAAAAAGGAAGAGGGCTACCCCCCCCCTCTTGCCTTCTCTTCCACACCCTAGGAAATGAAAGGGGGGCGTCTCCCCTCCTACCTTCTCCTCGGGTCCTTAGGAAGGAAAGAGGGGGGCGCGGCCAGGGCAGGCACCTAGGACAGCCGCTAGCAACCTTGGGGCACGCCATAGGCAGCCTCTCCTCCCCCTCTACCTACGTATATGAGAGAAGGGGAGGGGTTGAAGGAAATATGCCTAGAGGCAATAATAAAGTTGTTATTTATATTTCCTTATATCATGATAAATGTTTATTATTCATGCTAGAATTATATTAACCGGAAACTTAGTACATGTGTGAACACATAGACAAACAGAATGTCCCTAGTATGCCTCTACTTGACTAGCTCGTTAATCAAAGATGGTTAAGTTTCCTGACCATAGACATATGTTGTCATTTGATGAACGGGATCACATCATTAGAGAATGATGTGATGGACAAGACCCATCCGTCGTCTAGTTTTATTGCTATTGCTTTCTTCATGACTTGTACATATTCCTATGACTATGAGATTATGCAACTCCTGAATACCGGAAGAACACCTTGTGTGCTATCAAACGTCACAACGTAACTGAGTGATTATAAGGATGCTCTACAGGTGTCTCCAAAGGTGTTTGTTGAATTGGCATAGATTAACATTAAGGTTTGTCACTCCGTGTATCGGAGAGGTATCTCTGGGCCCTCTCGGTAATGCACATCACTATAAGCCTTGCAAGCAATGTGACTAATGAGTTAGTTGTGGATGATTCATTACGGAACAAGTAAAGAGACTTGCCGGTAACGATATTGAACTAGGTATGAGGATACCGACGAACAAATCTCGGGCAAGTAACATACCGATGACAAACGGAATAACGTATGTTGTTATGCGGTCTGACCGATAAAGATCTTCATAGAATATGTAGGAGACAATATGAGCATCCAGGTTCCGCAATTGGTTATTGACCAGAGATGTGTCTCGGTCATGTCTAAGTAGTTCTCGAACCCGTAGGGTCTGCACGCTTAACGTTCGATGACGATTTGTATTATGAGTTATGTGTTTTGGTGACCGAAGTTTGTTCGGAGTCCCAGATGAGATCACAGACATGATGAGGAGTCTCGGAATGGTCGAGAGGTAAAGATTCATATATTCGAAGGTTGTATTCGGACATCGGAATGGTTCCGAGTGATTCGGTGATTTTTCTGGAGTACCGAGGGGTTACCGGAACCCCCCAGGGGGAATATTGGGCCTAAACGGGCAATAAGGGAGAGGGGAGGCAGCCCACAAGGTGTGGTCATGCCCCCTCCCTATAGGGAGTCCGAATTT
The DNA here is from genome assembly GCF_002162155.2 of Triticum dicoccoides. NCBI lineage: Eukaryota > Viridiplantae > Streptophyta > Magnoliopsida > Poales > Poaceae > Triticum > Triticum dicoccoides. The sequence goes on along the minus strand of NC_041384.1, from coordinate 513,590,865 downwards.
CACTAGGGAAGGGGGCGTGCCCCCCCCTTTCCTTCTCCTCTTCCTCTCCATTCCCTCTTTCCCCCTCCGGAAAAGGAAAGGGAGTCCAACTAGGATTGGGAATCCTAGTTGGACTCCCCCCTTTGGTGCGCCCCCTAGGACAGCCGCCTCCTCCCCTCCTCCTCCTTTATATACGGGGGCAGCGGGCAACCCAAAGGCGCATCAATTGTTCTCAGCTTTGTGTGGTGCCCCCCTTAACAGTTTACCACCTCGGTCATATTGTCGTAGTGCTTAGGCGAAGCCCTGCATGGATCACGTCGCCAACACTGTCTCCATGCCGTCGTGCTGGCGAAACTCTCGCTCGACCCTCTACTAGATCAAGAGCTCGAGGGACGTCATCGTGTTGAATGTGTGCTGAACAAGAGGTGCCATACGTTCAGTACTTGGATCGGTTAGATCGTGAAGACGTTCGACTACATCAACCGCGTTACTAAGCGCTTCCGCTTTCAATCTACGAGGGTACGTGGACACACTCTCATGTCTTGTTTCTATGCATCTCCTCGATAGATCTTGAGTGATCGTAGGAATTTTTTTGAATTACTGCATTCCCCAACAGTGATATCAGAGCCAAGTCTATGCATAGATGATATATGCACAAGTAGAACACAAAGAGTTGTGGGCGATAATAGTCATACTGCTTACCACCAATGTCTTACTTTGATTTGGCGGTATTGTTGGATGAAGCGGCCTGGACCGATATTACATGACCGCGTTCATAAGACTGGTTCTACCGACGTGCTTCGCACACAGGTGGCTGGTGGGTGTCTGTTTCTCCAACTTTAGTTGAATCGAGTTTGACTACCATCGGTCCTTGTTGAAGGTTAAAATATCACACTTGACGAAAAATCATTGTGGTTTTGATGCTTAGGTAAGAACGGTTCTTGCTAGAATCCCGTAGCAGCCACGTGGAAACTTGCAACAATAAAGTAGAGGACGTTTAACGTGTTTTTGCAGGGCATGTTGTGATGTGATATGGTCAAGATGTGATGAGATATAAATTGTTGTATGAAATGATCATGTTTTGTAAAAGTTATCGGCAACTGGCAAGAGCCTTATGGTTGTCGCTTTATTGTATGAAATGCAATCACCATGTAATTGCTTTACTTTATCACTAAGCGGTAGCGATAGTTGTAGAAGCAATATTTGGCGAGACGATGACAATGCTACGATGGAGATCAAGATGTCAAGCCAGTGACGATGGAGATCATGACGGTGCTTTGGAGATGGAGATCAAAGGCACAGGATGATGATGGCCATATCATGTCACATATTTTGATTGCATGTGATGTTTATCCTTTATGCATCTTATTTTGCTTAGTACGGCGGTAGCATTATAAGATGATCCCTCACTAAATTTCAAGGTATAAGTGTTCTCCCTGAGTATGCACCATTGCTACAGTTCGTCGTGCTGAGACACCACATGATGAACGGGTGTGACAAGCTCTACATTCACATACAACGGGGGCAAGCCAGTTTTGCACATGCAGAATACTCGGGTTAAACTTGACAAGCCTAGCATATACAGATATGGCCTCGTAACACTGAGACCGAAAGGTCAAACATGAATCATATAGTAGATATGATCAACATAGTGATGTTCACCATTGAAAACTACTCCATCTCACGTGATGATCGGACATGGTTTAGTTTATATAGATCACGTGATCATTTAGATGACTAGAGGGATGTCTATCTAAGTGGGAGTTCCTAAGTATGATTAAATGAACTTTAATTAATCATGAACTTAGTGCCTGATAGTTTTTTGCATATCTATGTTGTTGTAGATAAATGGCACGTGCTACCATTCCCTTGAATTTTAATGCGTTCCTAGAGAAAGCTAAGTTGAAGGATGATGGTAGCAACTACACATACTGGGTCCGTAGCTTGAGGATTATCCTCATTGCTGCACAAAAGAATTATGTCCTGGAAGCACAGCTAGGTGCAAGAACCACTATAGGAGCAACTCCGGATGTTATGAACATCTGGTAGAGCAAAGCTGATGACTACTCGATAGTTCAGTGTGCCATGCTTTACGGCTTAGAACCGGGACTTCAAAGATGTTTTGAATGTCATGGAGCATATGAGATGTTCCAGGAATTGAAGTTAATATTTCAAGTAAATGCCCGAGTTGAGAGATATGAAGTCTCCAACAAGTTCTACAGCTGCAAAATGGAGGAGAATAGTGCTGTAAGTGAACACATACTCAGAATGTCTGGGTACCATAACCACTTGACTCAGCTCGGAGTTAATCATCCTGATGATAGTGTCATTGACACAGTTCTTCAATCACTTCCACCAATCTATAAAGGCTTCGTGACGAACTATAATATTCAAAGGATGGAAAAGACAATTCCCGAGCTCTTTGCGATGCTAAAGGCTGTGGAGGTGGAAATCAAGAAGGAGCGTCAAGTCTTGATGGTGAACTTAAGGGCAAAGGGAAGAAGGGGAACTTGAAGAAGAATAGCAAGCCAGTTGCTGCTCAAGGGAAGAAGCCCAAGTCTGGACCTAAGCGTGAGACTGAGTGCTTCTACTGCAAAGGGACTGGTCACTGGAAGCGGAACTGCCCCAAGTATTTGGCAGATAAGAAGGACGGCAAAGTGAAAGTTATATTTGATATACATGTTATTGATGTGTACCTTACTAATGCTCATAGTAGCGCCTGGTTATTTGATATTGGTTCTGTTCCTCATATTTGCAACTTGAAACAGGGGCTACGGATTAAATGAAGATTGGCTAAGGACGAGGTGACGATGCGCGTAGTAAATGATTCCAAAGTCGATGTGATCGCCGTCGGCACGCTACCTCTACATCTACCGTAGGGATTAGTTTTAGACCTAAATAATTGTTATTTGGTTCCAGCGTTGAGCATGAACATTATATCTGGATCTTGTTTGATGCGAGATGGTAATTCATTTAAATCAGAGAATAATGGTTGTTCTATTTATATGAGTAATATCTTTTATGGTCATGCACCCTTGATGAGTGGTCTATTTTTGTTGAATCTCGATTGTAGTGATACACATAGTCATAATATTGAAGCCAAAAGATGCAAAGTTAATAATGATAGTGCAACTTATTTGTGGCATTGTCGTTTAGGTCATATTGGTGTAAAGCGCATGAAGAAACTCCATGCTGATGGACTTTTGGAAATCACTTGATTATGAATCACTTGATGCTTGCGAACCATGCCTCATGGGCAAGATGACTAAGACTTCGTTCTCTAGAACAATGGAGCGAGCCACTGACTTATTGGAAATAATACATACTGATGTATGCGGTCTGATGAGTGTTGAGGCTTGCGGCGGGTATCGTTATTTTCTGACCTTCACAGATGATTTGAGCAGATATGGGTATGTCCACTTAATGAAACATAAGTCTGAAACATTTGAAAAGTTCAAAGAATTTCAGAGTGAAGTGGAAAATCATCGTAACAAGAAAATAAAGTTTCTATGATCTGATCGTGGAGGTGAATATTTGAGTTATGAGTTTGGTCTTCATTTGAAACAACGTGGAATAGTTTCCAACTCACGCCACCTGGAACACCACACCGTAATGGTGTGTCCGAACATCATAACCGTACTTTACTAGATATAGTGTGATCTATTATGTCTCTTACCAATTTACCACTATCGTTTTGGGGTTATGCATTAGAGATAACTGCATTCACGTTAAATAGGACACCATCTAAATCCTTTGAGACGACATCGTATGAACTATGTGTAACATCCCAAATTTTCAATTTGGAATGTTATACAATAGATCATCTTTGCATATCATATTTATTTGCATTTTGGTTGATCCTAGAAATTCTAAGCAACTCAAGGACCTTCGGAGAGAGTTGGGGATTTCGTTATTTTCAGATTTGAGTTTTCTCAGATTTGGAAAATAGGATCATTTGGTTTTATTTATTTTATCTTCAATTATTTCTATTATCAAAATATGAGAGAGGGAATAAAATGACTTTCCCAAAATAAAGAAATATTGAGGATTTAATAAAAAATCAAATAAGATTTTTTTTGGATTTATTTGCTATTTAATTTGAATTTAGGAAAAATGCGCGTTTTTCAAAATTGCATTTAGGCCCCAAATAAATGTTCATCCTGTGCGGCTTGATTTTAGAAGCCAGGAAAATTTATTTCGGGATTTTTGGAGTCCGTTTCGTATTCCTTTTGTTTTTTTCTGAGCGTAATTATTTAAAAAAACGCCGAACCGACTTCGGGCCATATCCGGCCTGGATTCCCTGGTCGAGGCCTTTATATACCGCCGCCCCGGGCCGCACCCAGCCCACCCGAGCACCCCGCCGCCCGAAACCCTAGCCGCCGCCAGCCGCCGCCGCCCCGCCTTCGCCGGAGTTCGCCACCGACGAGGTCGAGCAGCCTCGTTTTTTTTAGAAAACAGTTAGGTTTTCACCGTTTTTTTTTGTTTTTTTAGATTCGTTTTTTAGATAGATCGGTTTTTTTCTCGGTTTAGTTATTTAGCGAGCGTTTGCTCATTCATTCGTTTTAACGAACGCGTTCATCATTTAGATTCACATAATGAACGTTCATTCGTTAATCTGTTCGTCGTTTTTCTTTTTCTCGGATTAAATCCGTGATTTTTCTGATCGCGATTCCTGATCCGATTTTCGTTCTAATATAACATTTCACTCGTTTATCGGAATCAGGCGATTCAAGCGCCTGGAGTTTCATCTCGAAACCCTCTTTCCGTTTAACCAACTCAAACAAGTTTTTGCCTCTGTAAAATTTGACCTAGATCTAGATTAGTAAACGAAGCATGTTTCTTTTGCCGTTTGTCTTTCGTTGCTTCGTTCGATTTGAATCTTTTTGCCAACCGGAGTTCTTCAGTTGAACTTTTTGGTTAGATCTCTTATTCGAGTTTTACCTATGCATTAGTTGAGTACTTATTGTATGCTTGTTTGTTTGCGATAGAGTACCCGGAGTGCGCCGCTTGCTACTTCGAATCGCTAGGTTTCGCAGATCATCAGCAAGGCAAGTAACACTTTGATCATACCTCCTACTACCCAGTTTTATTGCATGAGATCAATTCTCACACATTGCACGATTAGGATCTAATTAAATTGTGGGTTTGGGAAGTAGATGAGGTAGTACCTATTACCTGTTATTATCAAACCTTTGGGAGTTACTTCTACGTTTGCTTATTATGCTATGCTAGTAGACGTGGATTGGGTGAGTGAAATCCATGACAGATGTGAGTTTGTTAAAGTGAATGGTTTATCTAAGGTGGCAACTTAAATACACATCTGGGTGGATTGAGGCACGTGGGTATTCCAGCGATTGCCTGTTTTTCTTTTGGACCTCCACCCAGGCTCAAAGGGATCATGAGATTATTCATGCTAGAAACTTCCGTGTGCAGCCACAAGCTACTATGGGTCTAGCATAGTTGAGTAAGTCATGCGAACTCTTACAGTGGTAGACTAGCAGATGTAGGGGAAAGTAGGTGTAACGGTCTACCCGATCGTAAGGTGCTAGCGCTTCTGAAAGACTATGTCTCGGTCATCCGTTTCTCAAACACCATGAAGTGCGAGAATCCCAACGGAGGAGATCGAGTCTGTGGGGAAAAGTGCACAAACCTCTGCAGAGTGTATAAACTAATCATGGTTAGCCGTGTCCCCGGTTATGGACGTCTTGAGTATCTAGTACTTGGATTATCATGTGAATCTCATCATGTTACTCTAAATAATGTTACTCTAAATAATTTTGTTGGGTTTTAATGATGATGCTTAATTGGGATTGAGAGGGTGTCTACGCTCTCAATGTTTAACAACCACCATGATAGTTAAATAAAAAATTATTCCTCTACAGTAGGGAAAAATTGGCTTTACGCAAAATTGTAACCATAGATCTTTCCACCAGCCAAATATGCATGTAGTATAGTCTTATTTCTTCATTGCTCTCTATGTGTTACATTGCCAGCATATTCCATGTGCTGACCCGTTTCGGGCTGCAACGTTCATGTTGCAGACTTTTCAGACGACGAGTAAGGTGTTTTTAGGTCGTGGTTCTATACTCTGTGATGCCATTGGAGTTGATGGACTCACTTATCTTCCAAACCTTCCACTGTTATCGTTATTAGATGGCCTTAAGCCATATTTATTGTAATAAGTTCTCTTTTGAGACACTCGATGTAATAAGTGTGTGATTGCTACTCTGTTATAAAACCTTCAAGTACTGTGTGGTGTCAGCATTACTGATCCAGGGATGACGCTGGAGCACAGAGATTGGACCATTTGAGGTCTGGTCGCTACAAGATGGTATCAGAGCACACGCTGACTGTACGACACGGCCACTAAGCTAAAGCCCTAGATCACTACTCTCTTCTCATTCTGACTTCTCATCTTTTCTACTCTTTTAGGATGGCGGATACAAGGAACAAGTTCATGCAACCAGATGAAGATACACCCTTTGGACGTCACTTGAAGGAAGTCACTAGATATCTGAACATAGGAGTACTAAGCTTCACCGGAACCTACAACGCCACTTTACCTGAAGAAGAGCGCTGGATGATTCAAGTTCAAGTTCCAGGAAGGACGTTCATGCCAGTCACTGAGCCCATAGAGTTTTCCTTTGATGCACCAACCTGGAGTCTAGGAAAGAGCATGGCAGCTCACATCGCCATGGGGCGTATTGGAGAAGTTTACCGCAATGATCTCCAGGATACTATCTACCAGATTTGTGGGCTCCGAGATGAGCACTGGGAGATGATCAGTACCAGGAAGGATAGATCAATTGCAGCTTTTATCCAGGAGTTAAACCAACACATTCGACGTCAGGACAACCAGATGTGCGCCGACATGATAGATCTGAAGAAGGCAACAACAAGAATCAAGGAACTGGAGGAAGAACTCAAGGCTACACGTGAAGATTATGAAGAGGAAATCGAAGTACTAGTGGATAAGAATGCCGACCTAACAATGAAGATCGGAATATTTATCGGAGGCCCTACACCAGTAGAAGAAGACGAAGAACCCAAGGAGATTCGCTCGAAAGACTACATCATCATCGACGACACCGACTCAGATCTAGATGATAGCGATGATGACTATGTTGATGAAGCTGGAGCAGATATCATGGAGTCTGCAACCAAAGAATATTTCTAGTAGACCACCCCATCAGTAGTAGTAGTCCACCATGTAAATATAGTAGTCCGAGCACTTTTGCGATAGATAGATCGATTGTATGCCCATGTTTGATTGAATGAAGTGAATTGTTTGCTTTTGCCTCATGTGCATATGGGTAGTGTTTTCTCTCTAGACCCCTCTCTATTCTTAAATCTCACCTTTTCTAAATCCTCAGATGCCTCCGAGACGTGACCCTGATTTTACCTTCCCACCGGAGCTCACTCAGTTGATCCAGCAGCAGAACACGTTGAAGCAATTGCTAGTCCATAATCAGAATCAGGGGAACAATAACAACAACCCACCACCACCACCTGTTGATCACTTATCCCGTTTTCTTAGGCTGAATCCGCCGGTGTTTTCCAGTAGCACCGAGTCGATAGTAGCAGATGATTGGCTCCACAAGACAGCAAGGGAATTGACCACGACAGGATGCACATATGCGGGAAAGGTGAAGTTTGACGCACATCAGCTTGACGGACCCGCAACATCATGGTGGGAAAATTTCACCGCCACATTCCCTATCGACACTGTCACATGGGAACAGTTCCAGTAGGCTTTCCGTACTTCCCATGTTTCAGCAGGAGCTATGGCCATGAAGAAGCGTGAGTTTCGCAACTTGCACCAAGGAGGACGAACAGTTGGCCAGTATGTGGATGACTTTAGTAAGCTAGCACGTTATGCCCCAGATGACGTTGCTACGGATGCAGCCAAGCAGGAGAAGTTTTTGGAAGGACTGAATGATGAGTTGAGCATGCAATTGATGGTAGCAACCTTCAACAACTACCAGGAGTTGGTAGATCGTGCTCTCATGATTGAAGGGAAGCAGCAGCAGATTGAGAATCGCAAGAGGAAGTATGGACAAGGAAAGTACAATTCTGGAGCTCAGCAGAAACCACATTTTACCCCTAGACTAGGAGGACATTTTCAGAATACCCATGGAGGAGGTAGCTCGCATAATCATAATGGCCCCAAGAATGGTAATTGGAATGGAGGAAGCAACATCCAAAACCGTACCAACCCATCAACCCCAGCCAAGAGAGACATGAGCCAATTCACTTGCTTTAAGTGCCAGAAGACCGGACATTATGCCAATGAATGTCCTGAAGCCCAGAATGGAAATGGAAATGGAAGCTTTGGGAAGAAGCCTAACCCTTTCAACAGGGGACAGGTGAACCACGTTAACGTGGAGGAGGTTGAAGAGCAGTCGGATGCAGTAATCGGTAAGTTTTTGGTTAAGTCATTTACTGCACTCGTTCTTTTCGATACTGGTGCATCGCATTCATACATATCAAGGGGATTTGTGGATAAGTATAACCTACCCACTAAAGTTCTTAGAACACCTATGTTAGTGAGCTCACCAGGAGCGGAGTATATGGCTAGTAAGGGATGTTTTCAAGTGCCATTGAGTATAGGTAGGCATGTGTTTCCCTCGGATTTGATCATTTGGAATCACAAGGTTTGGATGTAATTCTGGGTATGGATTAGCTGTCGATGTATGGAGAAAACATCGATTGCGCCAGTAAGTCGATTTTGCTTACCACCCCAGAAGGGAGAAGGATCAAGTATGTATCCTAGCATGTGCCAAAAAGGACTCAAGTAAATTTCTTAATAGGAGTTGTGCAGGAGGAAGTACCAGTAGTGAAGGATTTCCCTGATGTATTTCCAAAAGAGTTGCCAGGCATGCCACCAGATAGAGACATTGTGTTTTTGATTGAGCTTTTGCCAGGCACAGGGTCAATATCTAAGAGACCATATAGGATGCCCGCAAAGGATTTGGAAGAGATTAAGAAGCAGATTAAGGAGTTACTGGATAAAGGATATGTTCACCCAAGTTCTTCGCCTTGGGGATCGCCAGTACTTCTAGTGGATAAGAAGGATGGATCGTTAAGGATGGTTGTTGATTATCGAGGGTTGAATGAAGTAATAATCAAGAACAAGTACCCACTACCAATGATCAATGATCTATTTGATCGATTGCAAGGAGCTAAGGTATTTTGCAAGATCGATCTGCGATCAGGATACCATCAGTTGAAGATTCGAGAATAGGATATACCTAAGACAACTTTTACCACCAGGTATGGGCTGTACGAGTATACCGTTATGTCATTTGGTCTGACTAACGCACCTGCATATTTCATGAACATGATGAACAAGGTGTTTATGGAGTTTTTGGATAAGTTCGTCATAGTGTTCATCGATGATATCCTGGTTTACTCGAAGAATGAAGAGGAGCATAAGGAGCATTTGCGTTTGGTACTTGGTAAGCTCAGAGAACATCATTTATATGCCAAGTTTAGCAAATGTGAGTTTTGGTTGAAGGAAGTTGGATTTCTCGGACACGTTATATCTAGAGAAGGTATAGCAGTAGATCCCACCAAGGTTGACACTGTGACGAATTGGGAAGCGCCAACAACAGTCGGAGAGATCCGGAGTTTTCTTGGACTTGCAGGATACTACCGGTGATCCATTGAAAATTTCTCAAAGATTGTGAAGCCTATGATGGAGTTGTTGAAGAAGGATACCAAGTTCATATGGACTGAAGAGTGTGAGGCCAGTTTCCAGGAGTTGAAGAAACGTTTGGTTACATCACATGTGTTAATTTTGCCAGATCAGACCAAGGGTTATGAGGTGTATTGCGACGCTTCACGTCGAGGACTTGGAGCAGTGCTTATGCAGGAAGGAAGAGTTGTTTCATATGCCTCACGATAGCTTAAGCCTCATGAGTTGAATTATGCTACACACGATTTGGAGTTAGCAGCCGTAGTGCATGCATTGAAAACCTGGAGACACTTTCTCATTGGAAACCATTGTGAGGTGTACATGGATCACAAGAGCTTGAAGTATATTTTCATGCAGAAGGAGTTGAATCTCAGGCAAAGGAGATGGTTGGAGCTCATCAAGGATTATGATATGAGATTGCATTATCACCCTGGAAAGGCTAATGTAGTAGCTGACGCGTTGAGCCGTAAAAGCCATGCCAATACCTTAATGACTGGAGAATTACCAAGAGAGTTAGCCGAGAATCGTCGTGAGCTATGTTTGGAGATAGTCCCGAGAGGCTATGTAGCAGCCTTGGAGATTCAGTCTACTTTGATGGATAAGATCAGAGAAGCCCAGAAGACTGATAAGGAGATCGCTTCTATTAAGGAGAAAATGAGCAAGGGAAAAGCTAAAGGATTTCGTGAGGATGAGCAAGATACCTTATGGTTTGAAGACCGTGTTTATGTGCCCAATGACCCGGAGATCAGGAAGTTATTTCTACAAGAGGCCCATGATTCACCATATTCGATTCACCCAGGAAATACCAAGATGTATTTGGATTTGGAGGATACATTCTGGTGGACCGGAATGAAGAAGGATATTGCGGAGTATGTAGCAGTTTGTGATGTATGTCAGAGAGTAAAGGCAGACCATCAGAAGCCAGCGGGATTGCTACAACCTTTGCCGATACCCGAATGGAAGTGGGATAAGCTAGGCATGGATTTTATCACGGGATTGCCTAGAACTCGTTCAGGCTATGAATCGATTTGGGTTGTAGTCCATCGTTTGACAAAGGTAGCTCATTTCATTCAAGTGAAGACTACCTATACTAGTGCCAAGTTGGCAAAGATATACATGACCAGGATCGTATGTCTGCATGGAGTTCCAAGGAGCATTGTATCAGATAGAGGAACCCACTTTACCTCAAAGTTCTGGAATCGGTTGCACAAGACTTTAGGTACCAGGCTAGAGTCCAGCACAGCTTTCCATCCGCAGACAGATGGACAGACCGAGAGAGTCAATCAGATTTTGGAGGATACGCTGAGAGCTTGTGCGCTAGATTACGGACCTAGTTGGGACGAGAATTTGCCATACGCAGAGTTCTCTTACAGCAACAGTTATCAATCCAGTTTGAAGATGGCCCCTTTTGAAGCTTTGTACGCAAGAAGGTGTAGAACACCATTGTCGAGGGATGAAGTTGGAGACCGCCAGTTGTTTGGACTGGATCTGATTAAGGAGTCTGAACAGAAAGTAAAATTGATTCGCGATAGGCTCAAGGTAGCCCAGTCCAGGCAGAAGAGCTATGCATATTCTAAGCGCAAGGAGACTGTTTACGAAGTCGGAGACCGAGTTTATCTTCGAGTATCTCCACTTTGAGGAGTTAAGCGCTTTGGAGTTAAGGGAAAGTTAGTGCCACGTTTTGTAGGACCATACAAGGTTTTGGAGCGTATGGGAGAAGTAGTGTGATGCCCCGAGACCGTTGCGCCAAGTGTCTTCCAGTTATTCGTTGTCGTTGTCGTGTCATTTTCTTGCGTGTTGCATCTTATCATGTCATCATGTGCATTGCATCATCATGTTTTAAAACTTGCATTCGTCCGGATCTCCCAGTTCTGCCCGTTGTCCGTTCTGAGCCCAAAAACACTTGCACGCGCCCGCGGCATGTCCGAAATAGTATTTTATAACTGGCCGAAAAATGTTCTCGGAATAGGATGAAAGTTGGTCTGTGGTCTTATTATCGTGTAGATAGACCGCCTGTCAAGTTTCATCACATTCGGAGTTCGTTTGATAGCCCAACGGATAACTATAGCGACAGTATAGCCGGTCTAACGTCGGACGTTTTCGGTCTCCGGAAACAGTCGCCGGGCCTCTCCTCTTCTCTCTTCTCAGCCCTTTGCCTTCTGCAATACCTCTCACCGCCATGCCCTACCTAACCTCTCTCGTCAGCCCGCAGACCTCCTCTTGAGCGCGTCCGAAATCTGTCCTGGACCCGACCCGGGCAGTCGTCACCGTTGGGTTCGGATCATCCCCAAACGTCTATAAAACATCATGTTTTCCTATTCGGACTCCCTAACTATTTTTTTGCGACCGTCCGATTGCGATTGTAGGGACGTGATAGCCCCTACCCAATTCATAGCTGCTATTTATAGCAGATGAAACCCTACCTAAACTAGCCAACCCTAATTTCTAGGGATCCTCCCCTGTCCAATCCTCGCCGCCGCCATCTTCCCCTTGTTTTTAGCGCCACCAAATCAACTCTGCAGCAGCCACAGCTCCTCCCGATCCAAAAATCCATCCCTACCAATCCTGCCCGAGCACCTCGCCACCAACCCTCGCCGGCCATAGGAGCCCTCGCCGGCCGAACCACCACCGCAGGTCCAGCACCCAGCCCCTGCTCCTTCTCTTCAGTCTTCCTTCCGTCTCCTGTATCTCTCTCTCAAACTCTCTCTGTCCAGGAGCACCATCGCCGCCATGGGAGTTCACCGGAGTGGAGCTCCTTCCTCGACGCCGAGCTCCCCAAGCCCCGCCGCCAGGGACCTCCTCCGCGCCCTTTTGACCCGCGCCCATCCGCCTCGGAGTCAGCCTCCTCTGCATCGCGCCTGAACCAGCACCGAGCTCCGCCGCAAGCCCCTCCCATGGTCTCCTCCGCCCGAGAGCCACCAGCAGAGACCTCCCGCGAGCCTGCAGGCCTACGCCGTCGCTGTTCCTCCTATGATTCTTTTCCTTCCCCTCGTTTCCTGCTCCCTCCTCTCACCTCTGTCTCTCTCTGAACCAGGCCGCCACTGCCATGGCCTCAAGCTCCGTCGCTGCAGGGAACGAGGAGCACGACCCTACGATGCATGGACCCCGCGCCCAAATCTCGCCATCCCCGGCGAGCTCCGCCTCCCGTTCCCGTCGCGCCACCGTCGCCAGGACTTCTGTCGCGTCGCTGCTGCCTTCATTGACCAAACCAGCTCCCCTGCAACGAGCCGCAGCTCCCCGCTCGTCGTCCCGTTGACCGCGCCCCCTCCACCTCCTCGTTTGGCTAAGCAGAGGCCCAGCCGCGCCAGATCCACCGGCCTGTTGTTTCCACCGCCTTGGGCCAAGGCCCACTAGGTGAGAACCCCCACTGTGCACTGTTGGCCCAGTCCGATTCGGCCCGCCTCTGTTTTTTTTCAGATATGCAATTTGTCTATTTTTCCAGAGAAGAGCATTTTTGCAGGAAAGCCCTTGTGGATCATGCATATAATAACTCACAATTGGTGCATCGGATTAAAATGAATTATATATGAAAGTTGCTTAGAATTTTGTCTAGTTTAATAATATGCAACTTTAATCCATGTTTAAAATGTTTAAAATGCTGTTTGTTTAAATTTGTTTAAATAACTTGCTAAAATGCTTTATTTCATAACTAAATAACTGTAGCTCCGAATTAAATAATCTTTATATGTAAATGGGGTAGAAAAATGCCTAGTTTAACATGGTGTACTTGTTTTGCATGTTTAATAACTCTAAAATTGTGTTTAGGGCAGAACAGTACCAAATCTATAATATGCTCATGAGTTTCCGGAATTGTTGTTCGTTGCTTCCGGCCTCATTTAAACTTGCCTAGATTAGATAGTTTCATCATGCTTCACCTCTTGCCATGCTAACAACATTTAATATTGTTGGATACATAAACGAGAGAGAACTAAATAAGCCATGTGGTGTTCTGTCAATATGCAACTCGTTGCATATTGAGCTCCACTTAACTTGTAGTGTTGTTTGTGCATTTTGCCATGCCATGCCTCATTAAACCGGACATGCATCATACTTGTTTGCACATCGTGCCATGCTTATGTGATGATTGTTTACTATGTTGTTTGCTTTCTTTCCGGTGTACTTCTTCTCGGTAATCCGGTAACGTCGCGTTTGTGAGGACCCGTTTGACTACATCCGTTTGCCTTCTTCATGGACTCGTTCTTCTTTGTTGCGGGATTTCAGGCAAGATGACCATACCCTCGAAATCACTTCTATCTTTGCTTGCTAGTTTCTCGCTCTTTTGCTATGCCTATGCTGCGATACCTACCACTTGCTTATCATGCCTCCCATATTGTTGAACCAAGCCTCTAACCCACCTTGTCCTAGCAAACCGTTGTTTGGCTATGTTACCGCTTTGCTCGGCCCCTCTTATAGCGTTGTTAGTTGCAGGTGAAGATTGAAGTTTGTTCCTTGTTGGAACATGGAGATGTTGTTCCTTGTTGGAACATGTTTATTTGTTGGGATATCACAATATCTATTATTTAATTAATGCATCTATATACTTGGTAAAGGATGGAAGGCTCGGCCTTATGCCTGGTGTTATGTTCCACTCTTGCTTCCCTAGTTTCCGTCATATCGGTGTTATGTTCCCGGAGTTTGCGTTCCTTACGCGGTTGGGTATAATGGGAACCCCTTGACAGTTCGCTTTGAATAAAACTCTTCCAGCAAGGCCCAACATTGGTTTTACCATTCGCCACCTAGCCTTTTTCTTTCCCTTGGGTAGGCCTGCCCAAGGGTCATCTTTATTAAACCCCCGGGCCAGTGCTCCTCTGAGTGTTGGTCCAAACTGAGCGATGTCCAGAGCTACCAGGGGCAACTCTGGGCTGGCCCACCCGATGTCTGGCTCATCCAGTGTGCCCTAAGAACGAGATATGTGCAGCTTCTATCGGGATTTGTCGGCACATTTGGGTGGCTTTGCTGGTCTGGTTTTACCATTATCGAAATGTCTTGTAACCGGGATTCCGAGTCTGATCGGGTCTTCCCGCTAGAAGGAATATCCTTCGTTGACCGTGAGAGCTTGTGATGGGCTAAGTTGGGACACCCCTGCAGGGATTTGAACTTTCGAAAGCCGTGCCCGCGGTTATGGGCAGATGGGAATTTTAATGTCTGGTTGTAGAAAACCTGAAGTTGACCTTAATTAAAATACATCAACCGCGTGTGTTACCGTGATGGTCTCTTCTCGGCGGAGTTCGGGAAGTGAACACGGTGTTGGTGTTATGTTTGACGTAGGTTGTTCTAGGATCACTTATTGATCATAGTTTCTCGATCGTGCTTTGCCTTCTCTTCTCGCTCTCATTTGCATATGGTTGCAGCTCCACCTCATACCTTTACCTTACCCATAGGCTTAAATAGTCTTGATCACGAGGGTGTGAGATTGCTGAGTCCCCGTGACTCACAGATACTTCCAAAACCAGTTTGCAGGTGCCGATGTTGCCGAGCAGGTGACGCAAATAAGCTCAGGAGGAGCTCGATGAAGATCTCGTCCTTTGTGTTGTTTCTTTCTAGTTGATCAGCAGTGGAGCCCAGTTGGGGTCGATCGGGGATCTGTGTAGCTTTTGGGGTAGTCTTCTTTTATTTTGGCTCCGTAGTCGGGCCCTGATTGTATTTTGATGATGTAATGCTTTATTCATGTATTTGTGTGAAGTGGCGATTGTAAGCCAACTATGTATCTCTTTCCCTTATGTATTACATGGGTTGTGTAAAGATTACCTCACTTGCGACATTGCTTTCAATGCGGTTATGCCTCTAAGTCATGCTTCGACACGTGAGAGATATAGCCGCATCGAGGGCATTACAAGTAGCCTACAAGTTGGAATTGCCCGAAGGATTGTCAGGAGTTCACGACGTGTTCCATGTTTCACAGTTGAAGAAGTGCCACGCAGAGATGGCTGAAATACCGCTGAGGGATACAGTGCCGCTGGAAGCGATTCAGTTGGACAGTGATTTAACCTATGAGGAGAAACCAGTCAAGATTCTTGAGTATGCCAGCCGAGTCACTGGCAGCAAGGTTATCAAGTTTTGCAAAGTTCAGTGGAGCCACCACACGGAGGATGAAGCCACCTGGGAACGAGAGGAAGATTTGTTGAAGGATCACCCTCACCTATTTTCTAGCCAACCCGAATCTCGAGGGCGAGATTCATCTTAAGGGGGTAGGTTTGTAACATCCCAAATTTTCAATTTCGAATGTTATACAATAGATCATCATTGCATATCATATTTATTTGCATTTTGGTTGATCCTAGAAATTCTACGCAACTCAAGGACCCTCGGAGAGAGTTGGGGATTTCGTTATTTTCATATTTGAGTTTTCTCAAATTTTGAAAATAGGATCATTTGTTTTTATTTATTTTATCTTCAATTTTTTCTATTATCAAAATATGAGAGCGGGAATAAAATGACTTTCCCAAAATAAAGAAATATTGAGGGTTTAATAAAAAATCAAATAAGATTTTTTATTTGGATTTATTTGCTATTTTATTTGAATTTAGGAAAAATGTGTGTTTTTCAAAATTGTATTTAGGCCACAAATAAATGTTCATCCTGTGTGGCTCGATTTTAGAAGCTGGGGAAAATTTATTTCACGATTTTTGGAGTCCATTTAGTATTCCATTTGTTTTTTTCTGAGCGTAATTATTTAAAAAAACGCCGAACCGACTTCGGGCCGTATCCGGCCAGGATTCCCTGGCCGAGGCCTTTATATAATGTCGCCCCCAGCCCAACCAAGCGCCCCGCCACCCGAAACCCTAGCCGCCGCCGCTCCGCCACCCCGCCGCCGCCGGAGTTCGCCGCCGACGAGGTCGAACCGCCCCGTTTTTTTTTAGAAAACCGTTAGGTTTTACCGGTTTTTTCAGATTCGTTTTTTTAGATAGATCGGTTTTTTTCTCGGTTTAGTTATTTAGCGAGTGTTCGCTCGTTCGTTCATTTTAACGAACACGTTCATCGTTTAGATACAGATAACGAATGTTCATTCGTTAATCTGTTCGTCGTTTTTCTTTTTCTCGGATTAAATCCGCGATTTTTCTGATCGCGATTCCTGATCCGATTTTCGTTCTAGTATAACTTTTCGCTCGTTTATCGGAATCAGGCGATTCAAGCGCCTGGAGTTTCGTCTCGAAACCCTCTTTCCGTTTAACCAACTCAAACAAGTTTTTGCCTCTATAAAATTTGACCTAGATCCAGATTAGTAAACGAAGCCTGTTTCTTTTGCCGTTTGTCTTTCGTTGCTTCGTTCAATTTGAACCTTTTTGCCAACCGGAGTTCTTAAGTTGAACTTTCTGGTTAGATCTCTTATTCGAGTTTTACCTGTGCATTAGTTGAGTACTTATTGTATGCTTGTTTGTTTGCGATAGAGTACCCGGAGTGCGCCGCTTGCTACTTCGAATCTCTAGGTTTCGCGGATCATCAGCAAGCCAAGTAACACTTTGATCATACCTTCTACTGCCCAGTTTTATTGCATTAGATCAATCCTCACACATTGCATGATTAGGATCTAATTAAATTGTCGGTTTGGGAAGTAGATGAGGTAGTACCTATTACCTGTTATTATCAAACATTTGAGAGTTACTTCTACGTTTGCTTATTATGTTATGTTATGCTAGTAGACGTGGATTGGGTGAGTGAAATCCATGACAGATGTGACGCCCGGATAATTAAGCTACAGTGGTCCCAGCTAATGGTGCCACGTCATCACGGTTACTGCTGCTAGTCTATTGTTAGATCAAAACCGGTGCAAAATTCAAATTCAAAGTTTGGTAAATAATAAAGATTTTCAAACATTAAAATAAATATGTTCGGGTTGTACTAAATATTACATAGATAAATATGGTATAGTAAACACATTTTTATAAATTGTCTAAGTAATTTAAAATGATTTAAAACAGAAGAGTAAAATAAATAAAAGGTATAAAAAAAAGGGACCCCCCCAATGGGCCAACCGGCCCAGCTGACAGCCAGGCCAGCCCACTGGCCCAGCCGGCCAACCCACCCCACTCCCTT
>NC_041384.1:513565585-513572911 GCF_002162155.2 Triticum dicoccoides | reverse complement strand
GCTCACCCCCGACCGCACCTCGCCCCGCCGCCACACGTCGCTCACCGCCGTCCTCCACCTCCTCCCCGTTCCTGGACCGGGAAGTGCCCCCGACGCCGTGCGCCGCACCATCGCCGCCCGGAGCTTCGCTCCTCGCTGGACCTCCCCGACTGCCTCCCCACCAGACTGCCTCCTCCACGCCGTCGTCGTCCTCGGCCTCCACCACGAGCACCACTGCCCTGGACCCTACATCCCTCCGTGAGTGCCATCCCCATCTCCCTCTCTCCCCGTCATCGCGGTTGCCGTTCTCCGCACCAGCACACGCTCACTCGCCGTCGCCCCTCGCCCGTGCGTGGCCACGCGCCCGCGCTGTCCCGTCGTGGTCACCGCCCCTCTTGGCTCCAGCGCGTGCGCACTGCACGCGCCCGTCCCCGACTTCTCCCTCGCGCGCCGCTTGCTTCGGGCGACGCCCGCTGGGAACCACCCCCCTGAGCTCTGTCCACGCCCGCGCTTCCCTGGAGCACGCCGGCACCCGCGCTTGCCGTCACCGGCCACGGCCACCACCGAAGCCCCCTGCTACCCGTACCTCCCGCTCGTCGGTCCAGTCCCCACTCCGGCCACCACCCGCGGCCTCCTCCTTCCCGCGCTACTCCTCATCACTGCGCCTCGCGGCCACCTCCGCTGCCTCCCTTGGCCGGCGCCTTGGCCGCCGGCGCCCAGCCGCGTCGGGCCATGGCCTCTGCCTGCGGTCGGGTGCCCGTAGCGCCCGTTCGGGCCACCCCGCACCCGTCGCCCGTTATGCCCCAGGGCCTATGACATATGGGCCCGCCCCAGAACGGTTTTATATAAAAAAAGATAATTAATAATAATAATAAATTTATTTATTTATTTGATTAAATTAATTAACTTAATTAATCATGTTTAGTTAACCTAATTAACTAGTTAGTTAATTAAACAGTAATTAGATTAGCTAAGTCCTAACTAACTAAGCAGTCAATGACAGGTGGGACCCACACATCAGGTTGACCAAGTCAACTCTGTTGACTACTGATGTCAGCATGACATCATGCTGATGTCATTAAACTGTTTTTCGAATTAATTAAATAATTAATTAAATTTCAGAAATTAATAAAATCTTTAAAAAATCATATCTTTTAATCCGTAACTCGGATTAAAATATTTTCAACATGAAAGTTGCTGAGAATGACAAGACGAATCCGTATATGCAGCCCTTTCGTCCGCCACACACCCCTAACATATCAAACTCGCAACTTTCCCCCTCCGGTTCCTCTGCCCGAAAACACGGAACACCGGGAATACTTTCCCGGATGTTTTCCCCCTTCGCCGGCATCACCCCATACTGCGTTAGGACACACCTAGCACCGCTCTTTGTCATGTCTTGCATCGTCTTGCTTATGTTTGCACTGTATTTATTGTTTCTTCCCCCTCTTCTCTTCGGTAGACTACGAGACCGACACTGCTGCTGCCCAGTTCGACTACGGAGTTGACGACCTCTCTCTCTTGCCAGAGCAACCAGGCAAGCCCCCCCCCCTTGATCACCAGATATCGCCTATTCTACTCTATACTACTTGCATTAGAGTAGTGTAGGCAAGCACTTCGTGACGCCAGCGACTGAGTGGCGCGCGCCGGATTGGAACGTAAGCCTACTCTTGTATTAAGGGGGCTAGTTCTGCTTTCGGCCGCGTACGCAACATGCAGGTGTGCTATGGGCGATGGGCCCAGACCCCTGTGCGCTTAGGTTTGGACCGGCGTGTTGGCCTCTCTGTTGAGCCTAGGTGGGGCTGCGACGTGTTGATCTTTCGCGGCCGGGCATGACCCGGGAAAGTGTGTCCGGCCAAATGGGATCAAGTGTGTTGGGTAAGTTGGTGCACCCCTGCAGGGAAGTTAATCTATTCGAATAGCCGTGATCTTCGGTAACAGGACGACTTGGAGTTGTACCTTGACCTTATGACAACTACAACCAGATACTTAATAAAACACACCCTTCCAAGTTCCACAGGCAACCCGGTGATCGCTTTTCCACAGGGCGACGAGGGGAGGATTGCCGGGTAGGATTATGCTATGCGATGCTCTTGGAGATGCTACTTGGAGGACTTCAATCTACTCTGTCCTACATGCTGCAAGACGGAGGCTGCCAGAAGCGTAGTCTTCGACAGGATTAGCTATCCCCCTCTTATTCTGGCATTCTGTAGTTCAGTCCACTGATATGGCCTCCTTACACATATATCCATGCATATGTAGTGTAGATCCTTGCTTGCGAGTACTTTGGATGAGTACTCACGGTTGCTTTCTCCCCCCTTTTTCCCCCTTTCCTTTCTTTCTGGTTGTCGCAACCAGATTCTGGAGCCCTGGAGCCAGACGCCACCGTCGACGATGACTCCTACTACACCGGAGGTGCCTACTACTACGTGTTGCCCGCTGACGACGACCAGGAGTAGTTAGGAGGATCCCAAGCAGGAGGCCTGCGCCTCTTTCGATCTGTGTCCCAGTTTGTGTTAGCCATCTATGGCTACTTGTTTAACTTATGTCTGTTCTCAGATATTGTTGCTTCCGCTGACTCGTCTATGATCGAGCACTTGTATTCGAGCCCTCGAGGCCCCTGGCTTGTATTATGATGCTTGTATGACTTATTTATGTTTTAGAGTTGTGTTGTGATATCTTCCCGTGAGTCCCTGATCTTGATCGTACACATTTGCGTGCATGATTAGTGTACGATTGAATCGGGGGCGTCACAAGTTGGTATCAAAGCCGACTGCCTGTAGGAATCCCCTTTCCAACTCCTTGGCCGAAGTTGAGTCTAGCCATTGCAAAACTTTTACTAACTTGGCTGTGTGCCTTACGGGCCCACGTCGCCATTGGGTGGTATTAGGATATTTTACTCCTCGTCTATACTCTGGGACTCTGATCTCTCTTCTAGTCGGGTTAAATGATTTTCTAAAATCTAACTTTAGGTTCTCGAAAACGCTTTCTCCCGGAGAGCCCCTTCAGTCTAGATGATCGCCGACTGCACATGAAGATTTCAAAGTTACTTTCCGATACTCTTTCGGGACTGCCCATTGCTTTTACAATTCACTACCACCAAAATATCCCTATGAATAAATCCATACACCGTTCTTACTTAGTCCCCACTTGTTCTTTTTATTACAAGATGCCCCGAAATACTCGTTGTTGTTCTTAGAATACTTACGCCTACTGCCTTGCAGTTCCTTACCACCTGAATACCCATACGGATAATTTCTCGCACTTATCGAGTATCCGCTCATCCCCAGTTGATTCATGTATTTCACAAAAGTCTTCGAAATGCCATTCGATCTTCCGAAAATCCCGAGCAGCCTATTGCTCTTGAAATTCTTGCTTGCTTGCATTATGGTTAATCCCATAAGTCTCGTAATCAGATTGACATCCCTTGTCATTATCATTTGGGTCTGTTGATTCGATATGTTGTGAATGCTCGCAATCCTCAATCAGGTCCTAGAAGTCATCCCTCCGGCTCAGACGTCATTTTGGACATGAGCTGGTTATCAACCAATTAAATTGCCGTCGGTTGTGCCCCTAAGTCTATTGAACTTATCCATCCTTGGTCAGAGCGTCTGCTTCTGATCCTTTGCTTTGGAAATCATAATTCCTTTGTTATCTAAGCATCAAATTATTCAGTTGTCCTATAATATGATGCCCGTGCATTCTTTCTTCCTCTGATTGAGTACCGATACTCACATCAGCTCCGTTGTGGATCGCCCGATCCATTGTTGGATTTTACCTGACAACGCCCTTCATATTCAGTAACCTTGTGAGCCTTTCCTCTGATACATAATGCCTTTGGTAAATTGTATCCTCTGCTTTCTCAACCATGCTCTGCCTTCGAGCTTGAGTTAATTACTTCTAAAAATTCTAGTATATGATTCTGAGATGCCCCGATGGGTTGAACCTATGCCTTCCTTAATATGTGTGAACTCGGAAGTTTTCACGAGTCGTACTCATCTGGTATTTCACCAGGTAAAACTTTCAACACTAATGCTTTTATCAAAGCGAGAAGTGAATGGAAGGTTATACATTGAAGAAGTGGGAGTCGACCTTGAACCTTGCGTTCATGCCCATGGACACGATGTATAACTTATCATGGAAGCTGCTCGAAAAAATAGTTACCCCCTTGCTATAAGTTCATCTTGTATCCGTGGTTCGATCATTTATGATCGTGGTTTCCGACCATGTTCTCCTTTAAATACCATTTCTCGTGCAAGTTTAAGCACTTGTCTTCTTTAGAGTATTACCCCAATCCAACCTCTACTTTGATTTGTCGTCGAGTATTACCCCCTGGTATCTCGAGATTATCTTGGAACTGCATAACTTCTTATGAGTTCTTCATCAAGTACTACATTCTCACTGATTATGGTTTTTTTTTCACGGGCTTCGAGTTATTAAACACTCAAGGGCATCGATAACTGAATCGAGTCCGCGTCGCGATTAAACAACTCTTAGTAATCTCCTTTACTTGCGAGTTTGTACTCGATCATGTCATTCCTAGCCTGATCGGCTATATCATTAACGTGCTAAATCTTAACTGTGCTACCTGGTCCTTAATCCTGGAGCACAACCTTCGATGATGAGCTAAGCTTATGTCGATTTCCTCATCTTATCATTCCACTTTGAACAACAAGCTTGATTCTGAGTTGGTGTCTTATCCGTGGTTCAAATAATCTTTTGCTGCATCAGTCCTTTTACCTTATGTAGTGGAGGTTCGATTACTTCCCCCTGGAGCCTATCGACAAAATTTGTCGTGATCATCATCAACATTTTGACTCCTTCCAGGTTTCCAATTGAATTCATGATGAGGAATACCATCCTTGCCCTCGATGGTTTGTATTATCATCGGCCACTTTATTGCCTTCCCTCCAACACAAACTTGTTCGTGTTTTGTGTTGTACCTTGAGTTCCTTGCTGCCTAGCATTGTTCTTCTTTACCTTGAAATATTACCACCTTTTATGTCAAGAATGTGGTGAGAATTTCACCACCTCTTAAGAATTCTTGGTATAGTGATACTTCTCACCATCACCATTCTTTCTTGGTCCTCGTGTTGATTCCAACCGGGGTACAAACAAGTGAACGGTGCTGTTTGGATTCTGCACTTCTAGCAACCCTATTGCTTTGAAGTTAATGGTCGGCCGTTCATTCTTAGACTATTGATTATTGAATCACCATTCTGACATTGGTCGAGCAACCCGGCTCATATTTCGGGTGCACCTTTCAACCAATGTTTAATTGGGTTTGTTTCCTCGAGCATACCTCATTGTATCATTTGATCTGACAATGATCATCTCCTTGTTCACTTAATCGTGGGGATCCATCTTTTCGAAATCTCCATGAATTGTCGCTGAGTTCATCAACCACCCCTTCTTCCTCTCCTTGGTTAAATGGTGAACTCAAGAATCTTATGACGACTTCTCGTCAATTCGTGTCGCACCTTTTTATCTCAGGACCATGAGTCTGAGGTATCATGACACCAATCGGATCTGAATCTCGGTCAGATATGATGGTTGGGACAACTTTCCAGGAGTTATGTTGTTGGTCCTTTGATGACCCGGTAATATGATGTCATGCCTAGCACCCCCCTGGCTGGAGGACCTATCACTATAATTTCTTTAGCAAGGATAACCATTCCTCCTAGAGGAAATTGTAGGACTTATTTTATAAGTTACTCCTGATGGATCATTTGTGTATCCAAAGTCTGGCCCTTGATTGAAACACCATATCATTGCTACCTGAAGCATGTCTGTGTTACTCCGATTTTCAATAAGAGCATTTGAAGCACAATGCTAAATTCTCTTTATCAATTATCCAAACACCGCTGTATGGGTAATGGCATGAAATTTCTCTCCCCTTTCCTAAAGGGTTTTCTATGATTATATCCCGTCATGAATATCATGCTCTGCTTATCCTTGGGAAGGATATACCCCTGAATTATGTGTTTAAATTTCCCTTCCATTGTTCTGTTTAACCTGATGATCACATTTTACTTTCCATTGGTTTGTTTGACCTTTCTTGTGATCTATATAATCTAAGCAGTAATAATTCACTGCTTATGTAAACACCTCGGTGTACAACTCTGCTAGTGAGACCCTGTTTCTATTGTTGATGACATTTCGATATCCGCCGATGGATGAGAACTTTGCCTCTTGGCCCGCCTCGTTTCAACGAGCAGGAAAATGGTTCTCTTCGTCCCTCGCCCTTGGAACCAACGTTGTTGCCAACATAGCTGGCAAGCTATTCATTGACATGCCTCCCTGTCGCGGCTGTGCAAGATGTCACCACCCTTCCTACTTTCAACCCACATGGTGGGCCCATAACCCACAGGTCCACTGGATTGAAACCTGACTCTCCTCCATCCCCCTGTTCCCAAGATCGTTCCTCGCGTGTGGTCGCGTATGTAATTCACGAGCCATCTTCCAAGGGATCATCAAATCTGTTACAGGACACAATACTTATTCCCGATCGCTTTGAGCCCCTTTCACGCCCTGTTTCAGGCATCGAACGGTTGCCTGCTCGCTCGAAACTTCCCATGAAACCTCATTACCTTGCTCTCGATATTTTCTCAAGTTTCAATTCGAGAGTTACGTTCTGCCACCTTCCCCGGTGTTATCGACCAGATAGTCAACCTTGTAGTGGTTCGTTCTCCCGGAATACCCCCCCTTATTCTTTCGTAAGTACGATGGAGATCCTGAAGAAAGGATGACGACTTCATCATGATGACCTGAAGCAGAAAAATGAAGACATCAACGTAATGGATTGATCTCTTCGAGAAGAGCAAGCCAGGATGAGAAGACCCGCTAGATTCGTTACCAAACCTTCCCCCCTTTCACTACCTCTTAAATCTCGGGACGAGATTTCTTGTAGTGGAGGAGAATTGTGACGCCCGGATAATTAAGCTATAGTGGTCCCACGCTAATGGTGCCACGTCACCACGGTTACTGCTGCTAGTCTATTGTTAGATCAAAACCGGTGCAAAATTCAAATTCAAAGTTTGGTAAATAATAAAGATTTTCAAACATTAAAATAAAAATGTTCAGGTTGTACTAAATATTACATAGATAAATATGGTATAGTAAACACATTTTTATAAATTGTCTAAGTAATTTAAAATGATTTAAAACAGAAGAGTAAAATAAATAAAAGGTATAAAAAAAGAAAAAGAAAAGGGACCCCCCAATGGGCCAACCGGCCCAGCTGACAGCCAGGCCAGCCCACTGGCCCAGCCGGCCGACCCACCCCACTCCCTTATCCCCTCACACCCACTAACCCTAACCCCCCGTCGCCCCACTTTCCCCCCTCTC
>NC_041384.1:513534168-513565406 GCF_002162155.2 Triticum dicoccoides | reverse complement strand
ACGTCGCTCACCGCCGTCCTCCACCTCCTCCCCATTCCTGGACCGGGAAGTGCCCCCGACGCCGTGTGCCGCACCATCGCCGCCCGGAGCTTCGCTCCTTGCTGGACCTCCCCGACCGCCTCCCCACCGGACTGCCTCCTCCACGCTGTCGTCGTCCTCGGCCTCCACCACGAGCACCACTGCCCTGGACCCTACATCCCTCCGTGAGCGCCATCCCCATCTCCCTCTCTCCCCGTCATCGCGGTTGCCGTTCTCCGCACGAGCACACGCTCACTCGCCGTCGCCCCTCGCCCGTGCGTGGCCACGTGCCCGCGCTGTCCCGTTGTGGTCACCGCCCCTCTTGGCTCCAGCGCGTGCGCACCGCACGCGCCCGTCCCCGACTTCTCCCTCGCGCGCCGCTTGCTTCGGGCGACACCCGCTGCGAACCATCCCCCTGAGCTCTGTCCACGCCCGCGCTTCCCTGGAGCGCGCCGGCACCCGCGCTTGCCGTCACCGGCCACGGCCACCACCGAAGCCCCCTGCTACCCGTACCTCCCGCTCGCCGGTCCGGTCCCCACTCCGGCCACCACCCGCGGCCTCCTCCTTCCCGTGCTACTCCTCATCGCTGCGCCCCGCGGCCACCTCCACTGCCTCCCTTGGCCGGCGCCTTGGCCGCCAGCGCCCAGCCGCGTCGGGCCATGGCCTCTGCCTGAGGTCGGGTGCCCGTAGCACCCGTTCGGGCCACCCCGCACCCGTCGCCCGTTATGCCCCAGGGCCTATGACATATGGGCCCGCCCCAGAACGGTTTTATAAAAAAAAGAGAATTAATAATAATAATAATAATAATAAATTTAATTAATTAATTAATTAAATTAATCCTGTTTAGTTAACCTAATTAACTAGTTAGTTAATTAAACAGTAATTAGATTAGCTAAGTCCTAACTAACTAAGCAGTCAATGACAGGTGGGACCCACACGTCAGGTTGACCAAGTCAACTCTGTTGACTGCTGATGTTAGCATGACATCATGCTGATGTCATTAAACTGTTTTTCAAATTAATTAAATAATTAATTAAATTTCAGAAATTAATAAAATCTTTAAAAAATCATATCTTTTAATCCGTAACTCGGATTAAAATATTTTCAACATGAAAGTTGCTCAGAACGACGAGACGAATCCGGATACGCAGCCCTTTCGTCCGCCACACACCCCTAACATATCAAACTCGCAACTTTCCCCCTCCGGCTCCTCTGCCCGAAAACACGGAACACCGGGAATACTTTCCCGGATGTTTTCCCCCTTCGCCGGCATCACCTCATACTGCGTTAGGACACACCTAGCACCGCTCTTTGTCATGTCTTGCGTCGTCTTGCTTATGTTTGCACTGTATTTATTGTTTCTTCCCCCTCTTCTCTTCGGTAGACTACGAGACCGACACTGCTGCTGCCCAGTTCGACTACGGAGTTGACGACCTCTCTCTCTTGCCAGAGCAACCAGGCAAGCCCCCCCCCCCCCTTGATCACCAGATATCGCCTATTCTACTCTATACTACTTGCATTAGAGTAGTGTAGCATGTTACTGCTTTCTGTTATACCTATCCTGATGCATAGCCTGTCCTTGATACTACTGTTGTTACCTTTACCTGCAATCCTATATGCTTAGTATAGGAGGCTAGTATATTCATCGGTGGCCCTACTTTCTTGTCCGTCAGCCGTGCTATACTATCGGGCCGTGATCACTCAGGAGGTGATCACGGGTATATACTATATACTTTATACATGATACATGTGGAGACTAAAGTCGGGTCGGCTGGTGGAGCACCCGCGAGTGGATCTTTGTGGCGGAGCGACAGGGCAGGTTGAGACCGCCTAGGAGAGAGGTGGGCCTGGCCCTGTTCGGCGTTCGCGGATACTTAACACGCTTAATGAGATCTTGGTATTTGATCTGAGTTAGCTACGAGCCTATACGCACTAACCAACTACGTGGGAAAGATATGGGCACTCGGCGTCGTGGTATCAGCCGAAGCACTTCGTGACGCCAGCGACTGAGTGGCGCGCGCCGGATTGGAACGTAAGCCTGCTCTTGTATTAAGGGGGCTAGTTCTGCTTTCGGCCGCGTACGCAACATCCAGGTGTGCTATGGGCGATGGGCCCAGACCCCTGTCCGCTTAGGTTTAGACCGGCGTGCTGGCCTCTCTGTTGAGCCTAGGTGGGGCTGCGACGTGTTGATCTTTCGCGGTCGGGCATGACCCGAGAAAGTGTGTCCGGCCAAATGGGATCAAGTGTGTTGGGTAAGTTGGTGCACCCCTGCAGGGAAGTTAATCTATTCGAATATCCGTGATCTTCGGTAACAGGACGACTTGGAGTTGTACCTTGACCTTATGACAACTAGAACCGGATACTTAATAAAACACACCCTTCCAAGTTCCACAGGCAACCCGGTGATCGCTTTTCCACAGGGCGACGAGGGGAGGATCGCCGGGTAGGATTATGCTATGCGATGCTCTTGGAGATGCTACTTGGAGGACTTCAATCTACTCTCTCCTACATGCTGCAAGACGGAGGCTGCCAGAAGCGTAGTCTTCGACAGGATTAGCTATCCCCCTCTTATTCTGGCATTCTGTAGTTCAGTCCACTGATATGGCCTCCTTACACATATATCCATGCATATGTAGTGTAGATCCTTGCTTGCGAGTACTTTGGATGAGTACTCACGGTTGCTTTCTCCCCCCTTTTTCCCCCTTTCCTTTCTTTCTGGTTGTCGCAACCAGATTCTGGAGCCCTGGAGCCAGACGCCACCGTCGACGATGACTCCTACTACACCGGAGGTGCCTACTACTACGTGCTGCCCGCTGACGACGACCAGGAGTAGTTAGGAGGATCCCAGGCAGGAGGCCTGCCCCTCTTTCGATCTGTGTCCCAGTTTGTGTTAGCCATCTATGGCTACTTGTTTAACTTATGTCTGTTCTCAGATATTGTTGCTTCCGCTGACTCGACTATGATCGAGCACTTGTATTCGAGCCCTCGAGGCCCCTGGCTTGTATTATGATGCTTGTATGACTTATTTATGTTTTAGAGTTGTGTTGTGATATCTTCCCGTGAGTCCCTGATCTTGATCGTACACATTTGCGTGCATGATTAGTGTACGATTGAATCGGGGGCGTCACAACAGATGTGAGTTTGTTAAAGTTAATGGTTTATCTAAGGTGGCAACTTAAATACACATCTGGGTGGATTGAGGCACCTTGGTATTCCAGCGATTGCCTGTTTTTCTTTTGGACCGCCACCCAGGCTCAAAGGGATCATGAGATTATTCATTCTAGAAACTTCCGTGTGCAGCCACAAGCTACTATGGGCTCTAGCATAGTTGAGTAAGTTGTGCGAACTCTTACAATGGTAGACTAGCAGATGTAGGGGAAAGTAGGTGTAACGGTCTACCCGATCGTAAGGTCCTAGCGCTTCTGAAAGACTATGTCTCGGTCATCCGTTTCTCAAACACCATGTAGTGCGAGAATCCCAACGGAGGAGATCGAGTCTAGTGGGGAAAAGTGCACAAACCTCTACAGAGTGTATAAACTAATCATGGTTAGTCGTGTCCCCGGTTATGGACGTCTTGAGTATCTAGTACTTGGATTATCATGTGAATCTCATCATGTTACTCTAAATAATTTTGTTGGGTTTTAATGATGATGCTTAATTGGGATTGAGAGGGTGTCTACGCTCTCAATGTTTAACAACCACCATGATAGTTAAATAAAAATGTATTCCTTTGCGGTACGGAAAAATTGGCTTTACGCAAAATTGTAACCATAGAGCTTTCCACCAGCCAAATATGCATATAGTATAGTCTTATTTCTTCATTGCTCTCTATGTGTTACATTGCCAGCATATTCCATGTGCTGACCCGTTTCGGGCTGCAACGTTCATGTTGCAGACTTTTCAGATGACAAGTAAGGTGTTTTTAGGTCGTGGTTCTATACTTAGTGATGTCGTTGGAGTTGATGGACTCACTTATCTTCCAAGCCTTCCGCTGTTATTATTATTAGATGGCCTTAAGCCATATTTATTGTAATAAGTTCTCTTTTGAGACACTCGATGTAATAAGTGTGTGATTGTTACTCTGTTATAAATCCTTCAAGTACTGTGTGGTGTCAGCATTACTGATCCAGGGGTGACACCGGAGCACAGGGATTGGACCGTTTGAGGTCTGGTCGCTACACTATGGTTTGGCAAGAAACCTAAGATGTCGTTTCTTAAAGTTTGGGGCTGCGATGCTTATGTGAAAAAGCTTCAACCTGATAAGCCCGAACCCAAATAGGAGAAATGTGTCTTCATAGGATAGCCAAAATAGATGTTTGGTACACCTTCTATCACAGATCCAAAGGCAAGATATTCGTTGCTAAGAATGGATCCTTTCTAGCTAAGGAGTTTCTCTCAAAAGAAGTGAGTGGGAGGAAAGTAGAACTTGATGAGGTAACTGTACCTTCTCCCGAATTGGAAAGTAGTTCATCGCAGAAATCAGTTCCAGTGATGCCTACACCAATGAGTCAGGATGTTAATGATGATGATCATCAAACTTTAGATCAAGTTACTACCGAACCTCGTAGGTCAACCAGAGTATGTTCCGCACCAGTGTGGTACGGTAACCTTGTTCTGGAAGTCATGTTACTAGACCATGACGAACCTATGAACTATGAGGAAGCGATGATGAGCCCAGATTCCACAAAATGGCTTGAGGCCATGAAACCTGAGATATAATCCATATATAAGAACAAAGTGTGGACTTTGGTGGACTTTCCCGATGATTGGCAAGCCATTGATAATAAATGGATCTTCAAGAGGAAGACCGACGCTGACAGTAGTGTTACTATCTACAAAGCTCGACATGTCAAAAAACGTTTTTTGACAAGTTCAAGGTGTTGACTATGATGAGACCTTCTCACCCATAGCGATGCTTAAGTCTATCTGAATCATGTTAGCAATTGTCGCATTTTATGATTATGAAATTTGGCAAATGGATGTCAAAACTGCATTCCTTAATGGATATCTTAAAGAAGAGTTGTATATGATGCAACCAGAAGGTTTTATCGATCCTAAAGGTGCTAACAAAGTGTGCAAGCTCCAGCGATCCATTTATGGACTGGTGCAAACCTCTCGGAGTTGGAATATACGATTTGATAGTGTGATCAAAGCATGTGGTTTTATACAGACTTTTGGAGAAGCCTGTATTTACAAGAAAGTGAGTGAGAGCTCTGTAGCATTTCTAATATTATATGTGGATGACATATTGTTGATTGGAAATAATACAGAATTTATGGATAGCATAAAAGGGTACTTGAATAAGAATTTTTCAATGAAAGACCTCGGTGAAGCTGCTTATATATTGGACATCAAGATCTATAGAGATAGATCAAGACGCTTAATTGGACTTTCACAAAGCACATATCTTGATAAAGTTTTGAAGAAGTTCAAAATGGATCAGTCAAAGAAAGGGTTTTTGTCTGTGTTACAAGGTGTGAAGTTGAGTAAGACTCAATGCCCGACCACTACAGAAGATAGAGAGAAAATGAAAGTCATTCCCTATGCCTCAGCCATAGCTTCTATCATGTATGCAATGCTGTGTACCATACCTGATTTGTGCCTTGCTATTAGTTTAGCACGGAGATACCAAAGTAATCCAGGAGTGGATCACTGGACAGCGGTCAAGAACATCCTGAAATACCTGAAAAGGACTAAGGCGTTTATGGAGGTGGCAAAGAGTGTCGGCATTCTAGAAACGGGTGTCCCCAGACTTGCCTGCCTGCGGCATGCGGCGTGGCTCAAGTGGGGGGCCAGCGCGGCCCATCTTCATCAGCTCAAGCTCAAGACCCTCACGAGGGGCCAAGCCTCGCGGGGCGGACGACAGAAAGCTTCCTTAGTGGCAGCCTCATCAGGCAGGCTCACGAGGAGGCGGAGAGATCAAGGCAGGGATACCTCGCGAGGAACCCGTGACGCAAGCCATGACGATCGAGACCAAGCGGGCACCAGGCGGGTGCTGGCCTGCGTAGTGTCCTTGTTTCCCCTTTGGTGCAAAGGGGGCAAGCACAGGCCAAGGCATCGGGCAAAGGTTGCCATTCCGGTGCAATGAGACCAAGACCAGCAGAGCGGCAGGACGGAGGTCACCGTGGATCCCAAGACAGCGTCATCACCAGTACTTTTGGCAGCCGAAGACCACCTTTGGTTAGGATAACTTGTACTAGATGTTCCCCTTCAAAATGGCCAATTGTTGGCACCCTTCCCGCTCATTATTTGGGGAGAGGCCCAGGGCCTCTATAAAAAGAGCTAGCCACCACAGAGTAGAGACATCTAGAAAAACCCCGAGACATCCAGAAATCTGGTAGAGCCCTAGCAGAGAAAGAGAGCGAGGCGACTGAACTCACCCTAGCAGTTCATGGCACCAGCTCAAGAACACCTCTCGCGAGGCTGTTCTTCCCTTGTATTGTTCATCATCAGCCCCCTGAGGCAATCTACCACACCACTCACTAGAGTAGGGTATTACACCACAACGGTGGCCCGAACCAGTATAAACCTCGTGTCCCTTGTGTTGTTCGTTATTTCCAGCTTAGATCACACGAGGAGATTGGACGTAGATCGGTAGGGGAGAGATCTCCGCGCGCACCCCAGTGTTCGAACCTCAAGGGTCTGCCGGAACCCGAAATCCGACATTGGGCGCGCCAGGTAGGGGTGTGCCGGAATCTTTCTTCCGCTGTTCGCATGTGATCTTCTGTCGTGTCCATGGTTGACGCTCGTCGGGCTCGTGCTGAGCGTCGGGCTGCTCTCGCCACCCGCGTCGCCCAGACGGCGCCCGTCGACGGACGCCCTCGTCGTTCCCCGTTGCTTGCCGCCAACGCCTCCACCGGCCCGGCGGGGAACGAGCAGCAGGCCTCGTCCCAGCATCCTTCGGTACGGCGGGAAGGCCGCACGGCCACACCGTCGCTAACTCCAGCTGCTTCGCCGTCCCACGCCCGTCGTGCCCCCACGGACGCGCATGCCACGCTGCTCCTGGCAAGAGAGCTCTTGCACTACCGCCCCGTCGATGACCTCTACGAAGACTGGCTCGCCCGCATCACCGAGCTCGTCAGCACCGCAGGGGGCTCCCCCTTGCCGTCCCTCTCGCTGCCTCACCCTCCATTCCGCGCAGGAGGCGAGGATCAGGAAGTGCCTCCACCACCTCCTCCCCAAGGAGGCGCCCTGGCTCCAAGGCGTGCAACCCCAGAGAGAGACCCTCCGCGTCCGGCGCCTGCGCAGCAAGAAAGGAGCTGCCAAGAGATCCCTCGTCCCCAAGAAGGCGCACGCACGCTCCCGGCGCCGGCGCGCCAAGATCGCGTCCCTGCACATCCACGCCAAGACCCCGCACTGCTCCAAGCGGCGGCACACGGTAATCCCCAGGAGCAAGCCCAGTACCAGCAAAAGGCACCGGTGGCCACAGCAGGCTGTTGTGCCCTCACCCCCGAGCTACGTGGTGTCGCATGGCTAGGCAAGTTCAAGCCTGACCTGCCCCCTTGCTACGATGGCACGGCGGACCCTGCGGAGTTCCTGCAACTCTACGAGCTATGCATCGAAGCTGCCAACAGAGACAAAAGGGTCATGGCGAACTGGTTTCCCATGGCGCTCAAGGATGGGGCCCGCGCCTGGCTCCTGATCTTGTCTCCTGGCACAATCTCCTCCTGGGACGAGATGCGCACTCGCTTCATCGCCAACTTCCAGGGCACTCGCGACCGGCCCCTGGCCGTGAGCGATCTGCGCCGCATCAAGCAGCAGCAAGGGGAAACCCTGCAAAAATACATCCAGCGCTTCAACAACACTCGCCTCAAGATCCCCAAGGTGACTGAAGAAGCCATCATCTCGGCCTTCTCCGATGGCGTACGCGACATCAAGATGAAGGAGGAGCTAGCAATCCATGAAGACATGTGCACAATCCTGGAGCTGTTCAACTTGGCGACCAAGTGCGCCAGGGCTGAGGAAGGGCGCCTTTCCCTCCTCAAACTCCCGGCTGCCGACCCAGAAGAGAAGAAGCCCAAGGCCAAGGACGTGAAGCGCAAGGGGGTTGTCGTGCTTGCAGTGGAGTCAGACACCAAGCGAGGTAGGGATCAGCCCGAGTCATCCAAGGGCAGCCGGTGTTGCGTGTACCACGACCTCCACAC
This sequence comes from Triticum dicoccoides, assembly GCF_002162155.2. NCBI lineage: Eukaryota > Viridiplantae > Streptophyta > Magnoliopsida > Poales > Poaceae > Triticum > Triticum dicoccoides. Next base: position 513,557,244 of record NC_041384.1, on the reverse strand, counting down.
CCACAACACCAACGAATGTCAAGAGCTCAGGCCCGTGAGAGATGGGCGTGTCGGCCGACGCCCCTAGCGCAATGACAGGGGCCATGGCCGAGGAGGAGGAAGAGGTGGCAGACAATGGGAAGACCGTGGCCCTCGCCAAGGGTGGTGTGACCGACCTCGCGAGGATCACTGGCAGGACCAGCCTCGCGAGGGAGGCTGGAGAGATCAGCCTCATGAGGATCGCCCGCGCGGCAACACATGCCTTCCTCCTCTGCCGCCATTGCCAAGGAGGAACGAAGACCAACATCAGGACGAGGGGGCTGGGGGCTTGCAGGAGCCGCGCGCAATCGCTTGCATCTTGGGTGGCGCGTAGGCCCCAGCCTCACAACGCATCTTCAAGCAGTTTGCTCGTGAGGTGAATGCAGCCCTCCCCAAGCTTGAGGCCACGTGCCCTCTCAGGTGGTCTGCGTGTGCTATCACGTTTAGCTCAGTGGATCAGCTCAAGTGCGTGGCAACGGCCGGAGTCCTCCCGATGCTTTGCTCCCCAGTCATCAGCAACATGCAGGTCACCAGGACCCTTATTGACGGCGGAGCAGGACTCAACGTCCTGTCCGTCGAGATGTTCGACAATCTCCAAGTGTCGTACGATCAGCTTCAGCTAACCAAGCCATTCTCAGGAGTCACTGATGGTTCCACTGTTCCGATAGGGCAGGTTCGCCTTCCAGTCACCTTCGGGCAGCGCAACAACTACCGCACCGAGCTCATCGACTTCGACGTCGCCCACATCCGTCTGCCATACAACGCCATCCTCGGGTACCCATCCCTGGCCAAGTTCATGGCAGTGACTCACCATGGATACAATGTCCTCAAGATGCCAAGAAGCGGTGGAGTCATCACCGTACCCTGTGAAGAAAGGGATGCGGTGTGTTCACTTGAGCGCGCGTTCCAAGCCGCAGCAATCGAAGACCCGGACCGTAGAAACGGAAGACTTCCCGAGGCGACCCCCAAGAAGAAGAAGGCTTCGCCTAGCCCAAGCCATCAGGAGGCAGGCACCTCCGGAGGTGTTGGGTCAGGATCTGCGCCCAATCAGGGAGCGCCACCCTCTCTCGCATAGGAAGGCACGCCCGGCGCCCTCCTCAGGCAGGGCTCGGGGGCTCTTTCTTGGAGAGCCACCGACTTTGCCAAGGTCGCGAGGGAGGCGCTCGGGCACAACTTGGAGGGGTGCTTCCAGGCATGTTTCCCTCAGGAAGGTACAAGCCAAGGGAGACCAAACCCTCAGGAGTTCATCGCAAGCAACACTCAGGAGCTACAGGAGTCGAGAGTCATGCGCGGCAGCCGCCGCTTGCCTGCATGGCCCCACATCCAGGCGAGGATGGTGGGATGCACGTCTGCGTCGACGTGCCAGGGCTGAACCAAGCCGCTTCTCAGGAGCGCCTCTGGCCTTCGCGCATGGGGCGTTGCGAGGGTCCACCTCACAGCTATGTTCGCATGCCTTTTGGCCTGCCGAATGCGGTCGCCTCTTATCAGCGCTTTCTGAGGAGCATTCTGGAGGCTCAGAAGGTCAGGCATCATGCGGTCCTGGCGGAGATGGAGATGGCTCTCGGAGACCCACCTGTGCCCCGAGAGCCTCCCGAGGCCCCTGGGCCTGGGGCCTCACGGTAGGGTCGACGTCTTCATCGCGCATCGCCCGCTTCTTCAGCATCACTCCATCTTCAACGGCACCAGGTGACATCTTTCTAAGTTCCGTTTTTACCTGGGAGCGCCCATAGGGCCGCATTATTCCTAGGTCGCGTGGGTCCATCCCTGCGGCATTTATCCGTTTTGCTTCTGCTCTTTACTTACCTTCTCGGGGGCGCCCCTCGGGCTGCATCATCCCCAAGCTGCTCGGGCCTGGCCCAGCGGCGTTTGCTTTTCCCGCGTCTACTTAAAATGAATTTCCTCTTGCGTGCTTAACATACCCGACCTAATTGCCTGCTCGATTGGCGCCTACCTATAGAGCCGCTCGCTCTGGCACGACATCTGCGCACGGGTCCGTCCCTCCAACGCCGAAAAATCTGAGTGGTCGAGCTCTGGCCGCGGCAGCCCCGCAAGGCGCCACCTCACCAGGTCCTCAGTGCCCCAATCACTCCCCCGGAGCGGCCAAAGGTTGGCTGGCAACCGTAACAACAGGTATTGTTTCTCTTTATGACTGGTGTGTAGGACCTACTCCAGGAGCAACGCTAGGGACATCACGAGCTGTCTCTCCCTCTCTCTCCGGCACGGACCGCTTGCACGTTAAAATGGGGCGCCTGAGCATCGCGACTCATGGGCTCTTACTGGCTCTCCAGCCCTCACCCCCTGGCCTTGACCCACGGCATTGCGACCTGTCATACCAGCGGCGGCTGAGCTCGCTCGAGGGCCGGGACCTGAGGACGTAGAGCATTAAGGAAAGTGCGAGGGAGTGGGAAGAAGCTCGCGAGGACCTAACCCAGCAGCGCCTCAGCTGCCACCGCTCGGGCCAGGCGCTTCATCGAGGAACTACACCAAACTCAAGAGATAAGTCACACCCTTGCAAGAGTTGGACCAATGCAGTGCAAAACCCTCGCCCAGTGCGGCTCTGTCACGGCGACGTTACCTTCCTTTCTCGCCCAGCGAGGGCTGCTTGAGAGCTAAAGGGGACCTCCCGAGCATCACGACTCGGGGGCTCTTACCGGACCTCGGGCCGCTTACCTCCTGGCCATAACCACGGCATCACGACTTGGCATACCAGCGACGGCTGAAGCCTGCCTGGGGACTGGGACCTGTCAGCGTAGAGTGCCAAGTCCTCGTGAGGATAGAAAGGGGGAGCCGAGCTGAGACAGGACAAGCACCTCGCATTGATTCATATTAAGGACATAATATTCATAAAAGACATGGCAGACGCCTTACATACCCCCACGGGGTGTTGCTTCGATTCCTCGTAGGGAACAAGAGTACTAATCCTAAGGAACGCTAATCGCCCGCACCGCCACAAGGGACGCCATCATCAACAGTGGGCTGCCCAACGTCGACGCCAACCCCATCCAGATCAGTAGCGACGGTGGCTGGACGTATCAGCCCCGCTCTGAGCACCGCGCGAGCTTGGGGGCTCGTAGTTGCCGTCGCTCGTCTCCAGAGTCGCGAGGAGCTCGGGGGAGCCACTGAATTCCCCAGCTCCTCCGCTGCTGCCTGAGGAGCTACTGGAGGGCCGATGGATAGGCCAGGTCCTCGCTGGTTCATCGCCCCTGCCGCTCTCCCTGGGGCAGCCCTCAAGCCAGCGTCCTTCAGCATCGAAGACCTTGAAGAACATCAGGGAGGCGCCGTCGTATTCAAGATGAATCACGGGGGCACCTACCCTCCGGCAGACACGGGCTATTTCGCCCCAGCCCCGGGTCATGAAGACCGTGCCCGGAGCGACGACCGCGACCTCCGCTCCGATCGCAAGGGTGCTACAGTCAGCATGCTGCAGCCAGAGCTCCAGAGCCCCGCTCGGCGGCATCTCGAAGGCGAAGGAAGGAGGGAGGCGAATCCAAGAGTTTGGAGGCATGGCGGCGTGGAGCACGAGCTCGTGAGAGGAGCATTCGGCGTGGACTCCAGGAGGAACGACGTGCACCACCGTGACTCACCAGCGTCAGCGGTGGCACCGTCGATGTTGCTCGACGCCTTCTCCCCCAGGACCCACGACGTCGGCATACAAGGGTAGCGGATACCCAGGCGGCGGCTGCTCGTACCAGGGCCTCGGTGCCTCCTGCCGAGCACCCTCTTCTCGGTGGCAGAGGACCAGCCGCTTCTTCGGCGGAAGTGGGTCAGGACCATCTCGGGGGGCCTTTCCTTTCTCTTCTGCAAAGAACCGGCAGATTGGTGCCATTGGCGTAAGGAGAAGCAAGAGCAAGGAAGAAGAAGGGAAGGAGCAGCAGGAAGGGATGGACTGAAGGGGCTCGCCTAGCCCCGTACTTATAGCCGGAGGAGGCCAACCGCCGAGCACCACGATCGCAGGTAATCATGACCGCTTTCTCTGCATGCAAGGACTTGTCAAGTTGTGCGGTCGCCGAGGGATCATGAGGAAGCGCAGACGCCCACGTCCAATCAATCGCCAAGCGGCGCCCAAGGCCGCAGGCTGTTAGGGCCCGCGGCGCTTTGCGATTGCCCCTTCGCTTTCCTGCTGGGCCAAGCCTGGGCGCGCCTTGGGCCCGGGGGCTACTCTCGGTGTTCTGGGAACGGGGGTCCCCAGACTTGCCTGCCTGCGGCCTGCGGCGTGGCTTAAGTGCGGGCCAGCGCGGCCCATCTTCATCAGCTCAAGCTCAAGACCCTCGCGAGGGGCCAAGCCTCGCGGGGTGGACGACAGAAAGCTTCCTCAGTGGCAGCCTCATCGGGAAGGCTCGCGAGGAGGCGGAGAGATCAAGGCAGGGGTACCTCGCGAGGAACCCGTGACGCAAGCCATGACGATCGAGACCAGGCGGGCACCAGGCGGGCGCTGGCCTGCATAGTGTCCTTGTTTCCCCTTTGGTGCAAAGGGGGCAAGCAGAGGCCAAGGCATCGGGCAAAGGTTGCCATTCCGGTGGAATGAGACCAAGACCAGCAGAGCGGCAGGACAGAGGTCACTGTGGATCCCAAGACGGCGTCATCACCAGTACTTTTGGCAGCCGAAGACCACCTTTGGTTAGGATAACTTGTACTACATGTTCCCCTTCAAAATGGCCAATTGTTGGCGCCCTTCCCGCTCATTATTTGGGGAGAGGCCCAGGGCCTCTATAAATAGAGCTAGCCACCACAGAGTAGAGATATCTAGAAAAACTCCGAGACATCCAGAAATCTGGTAGAGCCCTAGCAGAGAAAGAGAGCGAGGCGACTGAACTCACCCTAGCAGTTCATCGCACCAGCTCAAGAACACCTCTCGCGAGGCTGTTCTTCCCTTGTACCGTTCATCATCAGCCCCCTGAGGCAATCTACCACACCACACACTGGAGTAGGGTATTACACCACAATGGTGGCCAGAACCAGTATAAACCTCGTGTCCCTTGTGTTGTTCGTTGTTTCCAGCTTAGATCGCGCGAGGAGATTGGACGTAGATCGGTAGGGGAGAGATCTCCGCGCGCACCCCAGTGTTCTAACCTCAAGGGTCTGCCGGAACCCGAAATCCGACAAAGAGCTTGTCGTAAATGGTTACGTCGATGCAAGCTTTGACACTGATCCGGGTGACTCTAAGTCACAAACCGGATACGTATTTATATTGAATGGTGGAGCCATCGGTTGGAGCAGTTCCAAGTAGAGCGTCGTGGCGGGATCTACGTGTGAAGCGGAGTACATAGCTGCTTCGGAAGCAGCAAATGAAGGAGTCTGGATGATGGAGTTCATATCCGATCTAGGTGTAATACCTAGTGCATCGGGTCCAATGAAAATCTTTTGTGACAATACTGGAGCAATTGCCTTGGCGAAGGAATCCAGATTTCACAAGAGACCAAACACATCAAGAGACGCTTCAATTCCATCCGCGATCAAGTCAAGGAGGGAGACATAGAGATTTGCAAAATACATACGAATCTGAATGTTTCACACCCGTTGATTAAGCCTCGCTCACGAGCAAAACATGATCAACACCAAGACTCCATGGGTGTTAGAATCATTACTCTGTAATCTAGATTATTGACTCTAGTGCAAGTGGGAGACTGAAGGAAATATGCCCTAGAGGCAATAATAAAGTTGTTATTTATATTTCCTTATATCATGATAAATGTTTATTATTCATGCTAGAATTGTATTAACCAGAAACTTATTACATGTGTGAATACATAGACAAACAGAATGTCCCTAGTATGCCTCTACTTGACTAACTCGTTAATCAAAGATGGTTAAGTTTCCTAACCATTGACATATGTTGTCATTTGACGAACGGGATCACATCATTAGAGAATGATGTGATGGACAAGACCCATCCATTAGCTTAGCATTATGATCATCTAGTTTTATTGCTATTACTTTCTTCATGACTTATACATATTCCTCTGACTATGAGATTATGCAACTCCCGAATACCGGAGGAACACCTTGTGTGCTATCAAACGTCACAACATAACTGGGTGATTATAAAGATGCTCTATAGGTGTCTTCAAAGGTGTTTGTTGAATTGGCATAGATCAAGATTAGGATTTGTCACTCCGTGTATCAGAGAAGTATCTTTGGGCCCTCTCGGTAATGCACATAACTATAAGCCATGCAAGCAATGTGACTAATGAGTTAGTTGCTGGATGATGCATTACGGAACCAGTAACGAGACTTGCCGGTAATGAGGTTGAACTAGGTATGAGGATACCGACAATCGAATCTCAAGCAAATAACATACCGATGACAAAGGGAATAACGTATGTTGTTATGCGGTTTGACCGATAAAGATCTTTGTAGAATATGTAGTAGCCAATATGAGCATCCAGGTTCCGCTATTGGTTATTGACCGAAGATGTGTCTCAGTCATGTCTACATAGTTCTCGAACCCATAGGGTGCGCACGCTTAACGTTCGATGACGATTTGTATTATGAGTTATGTGTTTTGGTGACCAAAGTTTTTTTGGAGTCCCGGGTGAGATCACAGACATTACGAGGAGTCTTAGAATGGTCGAGAGGTAAAGATTCATATATTGGAAGGTTGTATTCGAACATCAGAATGGTTCTGAGTGATTCGGGGATTTTTTTCGGAGTACCGAGGGGTTATCGGAACCCCCCGAGGGGAATATTGGGACTACATGGCCCATAGGGGAGAGGGGAGGCAGCCCACAAGGGGTGGCTGCGCCCCCTCCCTATAGGGAGTCCGAATTGGACTAGGGAAGGGGGCGCCCCCCCCCTTTCCTTCTCCTCTTCCTCTCCCTTCCCTCTTTCCCCCTCCGGAAAAGGGAAGGGAGTCCAACTAGGATTGAGTGTCTAGTTGGACTCCCCCCTTTGGCGCACGCCCTAGGCCGGCCGCCACCTCCCCTCCTCCTTTATATACGGGGGCAGGGGCACCCCAAAGGCACTTCAATTGATCCTCAGCCATGTGCGGTGCCCCCCTCCATAGTTTACCACCTCGGTCATATTGTCGTAGTGCTTAGGTGAAGCCCTGCGCGGATCACATCACTAACACCGTCACCACGCCGTCGTGCCGACGGAACTCTCCCTTGACCCTGTACTGGATCAAGAAGTCGAGGGACATCATCGTGCTGAACTTGAGCTGAACATGGAGTAGTCGTACATTCGGTACTTGGATCGGCTGGATCGTGAAGACGTTCGACTACATCAACCGCGTTACTAAACGCTTCCGCTCTCGGTCTACGAAGGTACGTGGACACACTCTCCTTTCTCGTTGCTATGCATCTCCTAGATATATCTTGCGTGATCGTAGGATTTTTTTTGAATTAGTGTGTTCCCCAATAGGGGTAACACATAGACCACGATTCCCAAGCCGTGTGCGGAGCCCCCTCTCCCTCTAGTTCGTCCTCCATCCTAAACCATTGAGCTTGGTGAAGCCCTGCAGAATAGTTTCACCACCACCGTCACCATGCCGTCGTGCTGCCGGAACTCATCTACTACTTCGCTCATCTTGCTGGATCGAGAAGCCGAGGACGTTATCGAGCTGAACATGTCCTGAACGCGGAGGTGTCGTACGTCGGTACTTGATCGGGACGGGTCATGAAGGTGTATGACTACATCAAGCGCATTGATAAATGCTTTCACTTAACGGTCTACAAGGGTATGTAGATGCTTTTCCCCTCTCGTAGCTATGCATCTCCATGGATATATCTTGCATGTGTGTAGAAATATTTTTGTTTTCCATGCAACGTTCCCCAACATGAGATTTACAGCTACCAGCTCAGACAGTTCCACATTTGTTACGTGGATACTTCGGTTCACTATCGGCGTCTAGCTATCATTGAGTGAAAATACGTGAAAGAGAGACTTGAGAAATGATTCTTCAGTTGGAAGGCCAACATGGTTTTATACACATTGAACTTCTTCCAGTTAGCGAAAGAGGGTTTGCAGCGAGCGGACTACTTTAGATCTGAATTTTTCTAGAAGCGTGATAATGTATCGAATCAATATTGGCTAGCTAGGTGGAATGTGTTATGCAGGCGTAAAAGCTAGGGGGGCTTGGAGTCTAAGAGCATATCCAGCCGCGCGCCCAAAACCCCCAAGGCAATTTTTGCACGTCGGCGTCCAAATATTGGCCATGTCGCGCCCCCGAGAGACCGTTTTTCGCCGGTTTGGGCCGAAATTGGCGTCGGCGGACCCAGGCCAAACCCGGCGCACTGGGGACGCCTGGGGGCGCCGAGGAATGCGTTTTTGGTGCGAATGAGTATGGGCCCACCGAGTCAGCGAGATGCTGCTTCGTCGTCCTCATCGCCTCGATTCCCGCGGGAGTCAATGCCAAGGCTGGCCAAGCCTGCCGCGTGATACATCTCCAACATATCTATAATTTTTTATTGTTCCATGCTATATTATATTCTGTTTTGGACATTATTGGGCTTTATTATACACTATTATATTATTTTTGGGACTAACCTATTAACCGGAAGCCCAACCCAGAATTGTTGTTTTTTTCCTACTTTAGAGTTTCGCAGAAAAAGAATATCAAACGGAGTCCAAACGGAATGAAACCTTCGGGAACGTGATTTTCGGAACGAACATGATCCAGAGGACTTGGACCCTACATCAATACATCAACCAGGAGGCCACGAGGTAGGGGCGCGCCTACCCCCTCCCCCCAGGCGCGCCCTCCACCCTCGTGGCCCCCCCTGTTGCTCCACCGACGCACTCCTTCCTCCTATATATATCTATGTACCCCCAAACTACCAGATACGGAGCCAAAACCCTAATTCCACCACCGTAACTTTCTGTATCCACAAGATCCCATCCTGGGGCCTGTTCCGGAGCTCCGCCGGAGGGGGCATTGATCACAGAGGGCTTCTACATCAACACCATAGCCCTTCCAATGAAGTGTGAGTAGTTTACCTTAGACCTACGGGTCCATAGTTATTAGCTAGATGGCTTCTTCTCTCTTTTTGGATCTCAATACAATGTTCTCCCCCTCTCTTGTGGAGATCTATTCGATGTAATCTTCTTTTGCGGTGTGTTTGTTGAGACCGATGAATTGTGGGTTTATGATCAAGTTTATCTATGAACAATATTTGAATCTTCTCTGAATTCTTTTGTGTATGATTGGTTATCTTTGCAAGTCTCTTCGAATTATCAGTTTGGTTTGGCCCACTAGATTGATCTTTCTTGCAATGGTAGAAGTGCTTAGCTTTGGGTTCAATCTTGCGGTGTCCTTTCCCAGTGACAGTAGGGGTAGCAAGGCACGTATTGTATTGTTGCCATCGAGGATAACAAGATGGGATTTATTTCATATTGCATGAGTTTATCCCTCTACATCATGTCATCTTGCTTAAAGCGTTACTCTGTTCTTATGAACTTAATACTCTAGATGCATGCTGGATAGCGGTCGATGTGTGGAGTAATAGTAGTAGATGCAGGCAGGAGTTGGTCTACTTGTCTCAGACGTGATGCCTATATACATGATTATACCTAGATATTCTCATAACTATGCTCAGTTCTGTCAATTGCTCAACAGTAATTTGTTTACCCACCGTGAATACTTATGCTCTTGAGAGAAGCCACTAGTGAAACCTATGGCCCCGGGGTCTATCTTCCATCATATTAATCTTCCAATACTTATTTATTTCCTTTGCCTTTTATTTTACTTTGCATATTTTATTTCTCTTTATCATAAAAATACCAATAATCTTATCTTATCATATCTATCAGATCTCACTCTCGTAAGGGAAAACCAACGCAAGTGCTCAAGAGGTAGCAAGAAGGATTTCTGGCGTCATTGCCGGGGAGGTCTATGCAAAAGTCAACATACCAAGTACCCATCACAAACCCTTATATCCCGCATTACATTATTTGCCATTTGCCTCTTGTTTTCCTCTCCCCCACTTCACCCTTGCCGTTTTATTCGCCCTCTCTCTCCATCCTCCCTCTCTTTCTCTATTCGCCTCTTTTTGCCCGTTTCTTGTTTGCTTGTGTGTCGGATTGCTTGCTTGTCGTTATGGCTAGTCCCCTATCTGTTCCTTTGTCACCTGAGTTTGAAGTTCTTCACTTTAAACAAAGACAAGGAGAAATTTAAAAGATGCCTGGTTTAGAATGATGGGGTTTTATCGTAATTGCACCCTAGAGGTGAATTTTAGAATTCTGCTTCACAACTTTTATGTTGGATTGAATTTATCTCATAGACAACTCTTGGATTGCGTTGCCAAAGGCAATTTTATTGAAATTGATCCCAGTATTGGGCATGAAATTATAGAGGGTATAGTGGGAACACTACCCCAACAAAAGGGGCATCATCATACCCAAGAAGAAATGCAAGTTTTCGAGAAAATTTGCGATGTAACCAAGATTTTACAAAAATCTCTTGAACCTCTTAAGAATGTTAGCGGGAATCTCCGCCGCATGAATATGTTGATTACCCTTTGCAATTAGCGTTTGGATTCTTTAGATCTCAAAATTTCCGAATATGAGGGTAAACGTAAGGAACGTCCTGGATTCGAGCATAACTCCGCAAAAGAATTAAAGACCCAAGATGATATTACCTAGATCTATCTTCGCGTTTATGCCTAGCTAGGGGCGTTAAACGATAGCGCTTGTTGGGAGGCAACCCAATTTTATTTTTATTCCTTGCTTTTTTTCTCCTGTTTAGTAATAAATAATTTATCTAGACTCTGTTTTGGTTGTGTTTTTTGTGTTTAATTAGTGCTTGTGCCAAGTAGAACCGTTGGGAAGACTCGGGGAAAGTCTTTTAATCTTGCTGTAAAAACAGAAACTTTAGCGCTCACGAGTACTGCAGATGATTAATAGATAAATTCCTCACGTCGAGAAATTTATTTTAGAATTTTTGGGGTTCCAGATCTTGCGTTAGATACAGATTACTACAGACTGTTCTGTTTTTGACAGATTCTGTTTTTCGTGTGTTGTTTGCATATTTTAATGTATCTATGGCTAGTAAAATAGTTTATAAACCATAGATAAGTTGGAATACAGTAGGTTTAACACCAATATAAATAAATAATGAGTTTATTACAGAACCTTGAAGTGGTGTTTTGTTTTCTTTCGCTAACGGAGCTCACGAGATTTTCTACTTTAAGTTTTGTGTTGTGAAGTTTTCAAGTTTTGCGTGAAAGATTTGATTGATTATGGAACAAGGAGTGGCAAGAGCCTGAGCTTGGGGATGCCCATGGCACCCCAAGATAATCTAAGGACACCTAAAAGCCAAAGCTTGGGGATGCCCCGGAAGGCATCCCCTCTTTCGTCTACCTCCATCGGTAACTTTACTTGGAGCTATATTTTTATTCGCCACACGATATGTGTTTTGCTTGGAGCGTCTTGTATGATTTGAGTATTTGCTTTTTAGTTTACCACAATCATCCTTGCTGTACACACCTTTTGAGAGAGACACACATGGTTCGGAAATTATTAGAATACTCTATGTGCTTCACTTATATCTTTTGAGTTATATAGTTTTTGCTCTAGTACTTCACTTATATCTTTTAGAGCACTGTGGTGGTTTTGTTTTATAGGAACTATTATTCTCTCATGCTTCACTTCGATTATTTTGAGAGTTTTAAATAGCATGGTAATTTACTTAAATAATCCTAATATGCTAGGTATTCAAGACTAGTAAAAACTTTCTTATGAGTGTGTTGAATACTAAGATAAGTTTGATGCTTGATGATTGTTTTAAGACATGGAGGTAGTGATATCAAAGTTATGCTAGTTGAGTAGTTATGAATTTGAAAAATACTTGTGTTGAAGTTTGCAAGTCCCGTAGCATGCACGTATGGTAAACGTTATGTAACAAATTTGAAACATGAGGTGTTCTCATAAGGAGGACAATCAAAGAACACCTCGTGTTTCAAATTTGTTACATAACGTTTACCATACCTGCATGCTACGGGACTTGCAAACTTCAACACAAGCATTTCTCAAATTCACAACTACTCAACTAGCACGACTTTGATATTATTACCTGCATATCTCAACACAATCATCAAGCATCAAACTTCTCTTAGTATTCAAAACACTCATAAGAATTTTTTTACTAATATTGAATACCTAGCATATTAGGATTATTTAAGAAAATTACCATGCTATTTAAGACTCTCAAAAAAATCTAAGCGAAGCATGATAGATCAATAGTTTCTATAAAACAAATCCACCACCATGCTCTAAAAGATATAAGTGAAGTACTAGAGCAAAACAATATAACTCAAAAGATATAAGTGAAGCACATAGAGTATTCTAACAAATTCCAAATCATGTCTGGCTCTCTCAAAAGGTGTGTACAGCAAGGATGATTGTGGTAAACTAAAAAGCAAAGACTCAAATCATACAAGACACTCCAAGCAAAACACATATCATGTGGTGAATAAAAATATAGCTTCAAGTAAAGTTACCGATAGAAGTAGACGAAATAGGGGATGCCTTCCGGGGCATCCCCAAGCTTTGGCTTTTAGGTGTCCTTAGATTATGTTGGAGGTGCCATGGGCATCCCCAAGCTTAGGCTCTTGCCACTCCTTGTTCCATAATCCATCAAATCTTTACCCAAAACTTGAAAACTTCACAACACAAAACTTAAAGTAGAAAATCTCGTGAGCTCCTTTAGCGAAAGAAAACAAAAGACCACTTCAAGGTACTGTAATGAACTCATTCTTTATTTATATTGGTGTTAAAACTATTGTATTACAACTTCTCTATGGTTTATAAACTATTTTACTAGCCATAGATTCATCAAAATAAGCAAACAACTCACGAAAAACAGAATTTGTCAAAAACAGAACAGTCTGTAGTAATCTGTAGCTAGCGCGAGATCTGGAACGCCAAAAATTCTAAAATAAATTTCTGGACGTGAGGAATTTATCTATTAATCATATGCAAAAAGAATTAACTAAATATCACTTTCCAAATAAAAACGGAAGCAGTTCTCGTGAGCGCTAAAGTTTCTGTTTTTTTACAGCAAGTTAACAAGACTTTCCCCAAGTCTTCCCAACGGTTCTACTTGGCACAAACACTAATTAAACACAAAAAATATAACCAAAACAGAGGCTAGGTAAATTATTTGTTACTAAACAGGAGCAAAAAGCAAGGAATAAAAATAAAATTGGGTTGCCTCCCGACAAGCGCTATCGTTTAACGCCCCTAGCTAGGCATAAAAAGCAAGGATAGATCTAGGTATTGCCATCTTTGGTAGGCAATCCATATGTGGCTCTCATAATAGATTCATAAGGTAATTTAATTTTCTTTCTAGGGAAGTGTTCCATGCCTTTCCTTAACGGAAATTGGAATCTAATATTTCATTCCTTCATATCAATAATTGCACCAATCGTTCTAAGGAAAGGTCTACCAAGGATAATAGGACATGAAGAATTGCAATCTATGTCAAGAACAATTGGTGCACCCATGCCTTTGGTTGCCTCCCTCTCCCTCTCCAACACCTCCTCCTCCTCCATAGTGCTTGGCGAAGCCCTGCCGGAGTACTGCAGCTCCATCATCACCACGCAGTCGTGCTGCTGCTGGTGCCATCTCCCTCAACCTCTCCTCCCCCCCTTGCTGGATCAAGAAGGAGGAGACGTGGCTGTTCCGTACGTGTGTTGAACGCGGAGGTGCCGTCCATTCGGTGCTAGGATCTTTGGTGATTTGGATCACGTCGTGTACGACTACCTCATCCCCGTTCTTTGAACGCTTCCGCTCGCGATCTACAAGGTACGCGGATGCATCTAATCACTCGTTGCTTGATGAACTCATAGATGGATCTTGGTGAAACCGTAGGAAAATTTTTGTTTTCTGCAACGTTCTCCAACAGTGTCATCATGAGCTAGGTCTATGCGTAGTTCTTCTTGCGCGAGTAGAACACAATTTGTTGTGGGCGTAGATGTTGTCAACTTTCTTGCTGCTACTAGTCTTATCTTGCTTCAACGGTATTGTGGGATGAAGCGGCCCGGACCAACCTTACATGTATGCTTACGTGAGACCAGTTCCACCGACTAACATGCACTAGTTGCATAAGGTGGCTGGCGGGTGTCTGTCTCTCCTACTTTAGTTGGAGCGGATTCGATGAAAAGGGTCCTTATGAAGGGTAAATAGAAGTTGACAAATCACGTTGTGGATTTCACGTAGGTAAGAAAACGTTCTTGCTAGAACCCTACTTCAGCCACGTAAAACTTGCAACAACAATTAGAGGACGTCTAACTTGTTTTTGCAGCAAGTGCTTTGTGATATGATATGGCCAAAGTTGTGATGAATGATGAATGATCTATATGTGATGTATGAGATGTTCATGCTATTGTAATAGGAATCACGACTTGCATGTCGATGAGTATGGCAACCGGCAGGAGCCATAGGAGTTGTCTTTATTTTTGTATGACCTGCGTGTCATTGAGAAACGCCATGTAAATTACTTTACTTTATTGCTAAACACGTTAGCCATAGTAGTAGAAGTAAAATAGTTGGCGAGCAACTTCATGGAGACACAATGATGGAGATCATGATGATGGAGATCATGGTGTCATGCCGGTGACAAGATGATCATGGAGCCCCAAGATGGAGATCAAAGGAGCTATCTGATATTGGCCATATCATGTCACGTTTATTATTTGATTGCATTTGATGTTTATCATGTTTTGCATCTTGTTTGCTTAGAACGACGGTAGTAAATAAGATGATCCCTTTCAACAATTTCAAGAAGTGTTCTCCCCTAACTGTGCACCGTTGCTAAAGTTCGTCGTTTCGAAGCACCACGTGATGATCGGGTGTGATAGATCCTTACGTTCACATACAACGGGTGTAAGACAGTTTTACACATGCAAAACACTTAGGGTTAACTTGACAAGCCTAGCATGTACAGACATGGCCTCGGAACACAGAGACCGAAAGGTCGAACACGAGTCGTATGGAAGATACGATCAACATGAAGATGTTCACCGACGATGGCTAGTCCGTCTCACGTGACGATCGGACACGGCCTAGTCGACTCGGATCGTGTAACACTTAGATGAATGGAGGGATGTCTAATATGAGTGGGAGTTCATTAATAATTTGATTAGATGAACTTAATTATCATGAACTTAGTCTAAAATCTTTACAATATGTCTTGTAGATCAAATGGCCAACGTAGTCCTCAACTTCAACGCGTTCCTAGAGAAAACCAAGCTGAAAGACGATGGCAGCAACTACACGGACTGGGTCCGGAACCTAAGGATCATCCTCATAGCTGCCAAGAAAGATTATGTCCTACAAGCACCGCTAGGTGATCCACCCGTCCCACAGAACCAAGACGTTATGAACTCTTGGCAGACACGTGCTGATGACTACTCCCTTGTTCAGTGCGGCATGCTTTACAGCCTAGAGCCGGGGCTCCAAAAGCATTTTGAGAGACATGGAGCATATGAGATGTTCGAAGAGCTGAAAATGGTTTTTCAAGCTCATGCCTAGATCGAGAGATATGAAGTCTCCGACAAATTCTTCAGCTGTAAGATGGAGGAAAATAGTTCTGTCAGTGAGCACATACTCACTATGTCTGGGTTACATAACCGCTTGACTCAGCTGGGAGTTAATCTCCCGGATGATGCGGTCATTGATAGAATCCTCCAGTCGCTTCCACCAAGCTACAAGAGCTTTGTGATGAACTTCAATATGCAGGGGATGGAAAAGACCATTCCTGAAGTATTTGCTATGCTGAAATCAGCAGAGGTAGAAGTCAAGAAGGAACATAAAGTGTTGATGGTGAATAAAACCACTAAGTTCAAGAAGGGCAAGGGTAAAAAGAATTTCAAGAAGGACGGCAAGGGAGTTGCCGCGCCTGGCAAGCAAGCTGCCGGGAAGAAATCAAAGAATGGACCCAAGCCTGAGACGGAGTGCTTTTATTGCAAAGGGAAGGGTCACTGGAAACGGAACTGCCCCAAATACTTAGCGGACAAGAAGGCCGGCAACACCAAAGGTATATTTGATATACATGTAATTGATGTGTACCTTACCAGTACTCGTAGTAACTCATGGGTATTTGATACCGGTGCCGTTGCTCATATTTGTAACTCACAGCAGGAGCTGCGGAATAAACGGAGACTGGCGAAGGACCAGGTGACGATGCACGTCGGGAATGGTTCCAAGGTCGATGTGATCGCCGTCGGCACGCTACCTCTACATTTACCTACGGGATTAGTTATAAACCTCAATAATTGTTATTTAGTGCCAAGTTTGAGCATGAACATTGTATCAAGATCTCGTTTAATACGAGATGGCTACTCATTTAAATCCGAGAATAATGGTTGTTCTATTTATATGAGAGATATGTTTTATGGTCATGCTCCGATGGTGAATGATTTATTCTTAATGAATCTCGAGCGTAATGCTACACATATTCATAGTGTGAGTACCAAAAGATGTAAAGTTGATAATGATAGTCCCACATACTTGTGGCACTGCCGCCTTGGTCACATAGGTGTCAAACGCATGAAGAAGCTCCATGTAGATGGACTTTTAGAGTCTCTTGATTACGAATCATTTGACACGTGCGAACCATGCCTCATGGGTAAGATGACCAAGACTCCGTTCTCAGGAACAATGGAGCGAGCAACCAACTTATTGGAAATCATACATACTAATGTGTGCGGTCCAATGAGTGTTGAGGCTCGCGGTGGCTATCGTTATGTTCTCACCCTCACTGATGATTTGAGTAGATATGGGTATATCTATTTAATGAAACACAAGTCTGAAACCTTTGAAAAGTTTAAGGAATTTCAGAGTGAGGTTGAGAATCAACGTGACAGGAAAATCAAGTTTCTACAATCAGATCGTGGAGGAGAATACTTGAGTCACGAATTTGGCACACACTTAAGAAAATGTGGAATAGTTTCACAACTCACGCCGGCTGGAACACCTCAGCGTAATGGTGTGTCCGAACGTCGTAATCGCATAGATATGGTACGATCTATGATGTCTCTTACCGATTTACCGCTATCCTTTTGGGGCTATGCTTTAGAGACTGCCGCATTCACTTTAAATAGGGCTCCGTCGAAATCCGTTGAGACGACACCGTATGAATTATGGTTTGGGAAGAAACCTAAGCTGTCATTTCTAAAAGTTTGGCGATGCGATGCTTATGTCAGGAAACTTCAACCTGAAAAGCTCGAACCCAAGTCGGAAAAATGCGTCTTCATAGGATACCCTAAAGAAACTATTGGGTATACCTTCTACCTCAGATCCGAAGGCAAGATCTTTGTTGCCAAGAATGGGTCCTTTCTAGAGAAAGAGTTTCTCTCGAAAGAAGTAAGTGGGAGGAAAGTAGAACTTGATGAAGTATTACCTCTTGAACCGGAAAATGGCGCAACTCAAGAAAATGTTCCTGAGGTGCCTGCACCGACTAGAGAGGAAGTTAATGATGATGATCAAGATACTTCTGATCAAGCTCCTACTGAAATTCGAAGGTCCACAAGGACACGTTCCGCGCCAGAGTGGTACGGCAACCCTGTCTTGGAAATCATGTTGTTAGACAACGGTGAACCTTCGAACTATGAAGAAGCGATGGCGGGTCCGGATTCCGACAAATGGCTTGAAGCCATGAAATCCGAGATAGGATCCATGTATGAAAACGAAGTATGGACTTTGACTGACTTGCCCATTGAGCGGCGAGCCATAAAAAATAAATGGATCTTTAAGAAGAAGACAGACGCGGATGGTAATGTGACCATCTATAAAGCTCGGCTTGTCGCTAAGGGTTATCGACAAGTTCAAGGGGTTGACTACGATGAGACTTTCTCACCGGTAGCGAAGCTAAAGTCCGTCCGAATCATGTTAGCAATTGCCGCATTCTACGATTATGAGATATGGCAAATGGACGTCAAAACGGCATTCCTTAATGGTTTCCTTAAGGAAGAATTGTATATGATGCAGCCGGAAGGTTTTGCCGATCCTAAGAATGCTGACAAGGTGTGGAAGCTCCAACGCTCGATTTATGGGCTGGTGCAAGCATCTCGGAGTTGGAACATTCGCTTTGATGAGATGATCAAAGCGTTTGGGTTTACGCAGACTTATGGAGAAGCCTGCGTTTACAAGAAAGTGAGTGGGAGCTCTGTAGCATTTCTCATATTATATGTAGATGACATACTTTTGATGGGAAATGATATAGAACTCTTGGACAGCATCAAGGCCTACTTGAATAAGAGTTTTTCAATGAAGGACCTTGGAGAAGCTGCTTATATATTAGGCATCAAGATCTATAGAGATAGATCAAGATGCCTCATAGGTCTTTCACAAAGCACATACCTTGATAAGATTTTGAAGAAGTTCAAAATGGATCAGTCCAAGAAAGGGTTCTTGCCTGTTTTGCAAGGTGTGAGATTGAGCTCGGCTCAATGCCCGACCATGGCAAAAGATAAAGAAGAGATGAGTGTCATCCCCTATGCTTCAGCCATAGGATCTATTATGTATGCCATGCTGTGTACCAGACCTGATGTAAACCTTGCCGTAAGTTTGGTAGGAAGGTACCAAAGTAATCCCGGCAAGGAACACTGGACAGCGGTCAAGAATATCCTGAAGTACCTGAAAAGGACAAAGGACATGTTTCTCGTTTATGGAGGTGACGAAGAGCTCGTCGTAAAGGGTTACGTCGACGCTACCTTCGACACAGATCTGGATGACTCTAAGTCACAAACCGGATACGTGTATATGTTGAATGGTGGAGCAGTGAGCTGGTGCAGCTGCAAGCAGAGCGTCGTGGCGGGATCTACATGTGAAGCGGAGTACATGGCAGCCTCGGAGGCAGCACATGAAGCAATATGGGTGAAGGAGTTCATCACCGACCTAGGAGTCATACCCAATGCGTCGGGGCCGATCAAACTCTTCTGTGACAACACTGGAGCTATTGCACTTGCCAAGGAGCCCAGGTTTCACAAGAAGACAAGGCACATCAAGTGTCGCTTCAACTCCATTCGTGAAAATGTTCAAGATGGAGACATAGAGATTTGTAAAGTACATACGGACCTGAATGTAGCAGATCCATTGACTAAACCTCTCCCTAGGGCAAAACATGATCAACACCAGAATTCCATGGGTGTTCGATTCATAACAATGTAACTAGATTATTGACTCTAGTGCAAGTGGGAGACTGTTGGAAATATGCCCTAGAGGCAATAATAAAAGTATTATTATTATATTTCTTTGTTCATGATAATTGTCTTTATTCATGCTATAACTGTATTATCCGGAAATTGTAATACACGTGTGAATACATAGACCATAATATGTCCCTAGTAAGCCTCTAGTTGACTAGCTCGTTGATCAACAGATAGTCATGATTTCCTGGCTATGGACATTGGATGTCATTGATAACGGGATCACATCATTAGGAGAATGATGTGATGGACAAGACCCAATCCTAAGCATAGCGCAAGATCGTGTAGTTCGTTTGCTAGAGCTTTTCCAATGTCAAGTATCTTTTCCTTTGACCATGAGATCGTGTAACTCCCGGATACCGTAGAAGTGCTTTGGGTGTACCAAACGTCACAACGTAACTGGGTGACTATAAAGGTGCACTACAGGTATCTCCGAAAGTGTCTGTTGGGTTGACACGGATCGAGACTGGGATTTGTCACTCCGTATGAAGGAGAGGTATCACTGGGCCCACTCGGTAATGCATCATCATAATGAGCTCAAAGTGACCAAGTGTCTGGTCACAGGATCATGCATTACAGTACGAGTAAAGTGACTTGCCGGTAACGAGATTGAACGAGGTATTGGGATACCGACGATCGAATCTCGGGCAAGTAACATACCGATTGACAAAGGGAATTGTATACGGGGTTGCTTGAATCCTCGACATCGTGGTTCATCCGATGAGATCATCGAGGAGCATGTGGGAGCCAACATGAGTATCCAGATCCCGCTGTTGGTTATTGACTGGAGAGTCGTCTCGGTCATGTCTGCATGTCTCCCGAACCCGTAGGGTCTACACACTTAAGGTTCGGTGACGCTAGGGTTGTAGGGATATGTATATGCAGTGACCCGAATGTTGTTCGGAGTCCTGGATGAGATCCCGGACGTCACAAAGAGTTCCAGAATGGTCCGGAGGTAAAGAATTATATATAGGAAGTGCTATTTCGGCCATCGGGACAAGTTTCGGGGTTATCGGTATTGTACCGGGACCACCGGAAGGGTCCCGGGGGCCCACCGGGTGGGGCCACCTGCCCCGAGGGGCCACATGGGCTGTAGGGGGTGCACCTTGGCCTACATGGGCCAAGGGCACCAGCCCTAATAGGCCCATGCGCCTAGGGTTTCCAAAGGGGAGGAGTCCCACTAGTGGAAGGCACCCCTAGGTGCCTTCGGGGGGAGGGAAACCTCCCTTGGCCGCCGCCCCCCTAGGAGATTGGATCTTCTAGGTCTGGCGCCCCCCCTAGGCCCTCCTATATATAGTGGGGGAAGGAGGGCTTTTCACCCATGCCTTTGGTTGCCTCCCTCTCCCTCTCCAACACCTCCTCCTCCTCCATAGTGCTTGGCGAAGCCCTGCCGGAGTACTGCAGCTCCATCATCACCACGCCGTCGTGCTGCTGCTGGTGCCATCTCCCTCAACCTCTCCTCCCCCCCTTGCTGGATCAAGAAGGAGGAGACGTGGCTGTTCCGTACGTGTGTTGAACGCGGAGGTGCCGTCCGTTCGGTGCTAGGATCTTCGGTGATTTGGATCACGTCGTGTACGACTACCTCATCCCCGTTCTTTGAACGCTTCCGCTCGCGATCTACAAGGTACGTAGATGCATCTAATCACTCGTTGCTTGATGAACTCATAGATGGATCTTGGTGAAACCGTAGGAAAATTTTTGTTTTCTGCAACGTTCTCCAACAAATTTTAATAGTTGGTTCCCACTCATCATAAAGTTTTCTAGGGATAGAAACTTCCAACTCAAGTTTTTCTTCATAAGATTGCATCAAGGCATCAACGATATGTATAGTAAACGCATTATTTTGACTATAAGCATGAGGAGAATTTAGCACGGATTGCAACAAGGAAATACAATCAATAAAAGAGAAATTTTCATAATTAAATTCCTTGAAATCCAAAATAGTGGGTTTAGCAACATCTAGGGTTTTAATTTCTTCAATCCCACTTTCATCAAATTTAGCATCAAGATCTAAAAACTCCGAATTTTTGGAACGCCTTCTAGGTAAAGGTGGATCATATTCAGTCCCATCATTATCAAGATTCATATTGCAAAACAAAGATTTAATAGGGGACACATCAATAACTTTTAGATCTTCATTTTTATTTTCATAAAAATCCGGTTTAGCGACCATCCTATTAACTAAGGTAGCTTGCTTATCCGAAATTTCAGCAGTCAATTTCTCAAGACAAGCAATTTGGGATCTTAAACCATCAAATTCTTTAGACATATCATCGAGCTCTTTATTCATAAAACTCATAAAACTTTTCTGTTCCTTAAGCTCGTTTCTGAATAAATTATTATGCTCAAATTGCAAAATCATAAAACTCCTGACATTGCTTTAGATCTCTTCTAACCTTTTAAGGTGAAGATCACCAAATCTAGGTAGAGACATTGTGACAAACAAGCAATCCAACACACAAGCAAACAAAAAGCAAGCGGGCAAAAAGAGGCAAAGAGAGAAAGAGAGAGAGGATAGAGAGAGGATAGAGAGAGAGGGCGAATAAAACAGCAAGGGTGAAGTGGGGGAGAGGAAAACGAGAGGCAAATGGCAAATAATGTAATGCGGGAGATAAGGGTTGTGATGGGTACTTGGTATGTTGACTTTTGCGTAGACTCCCCGGGAACGGTGCTAGAAATCTTCTTGCTACCTCTTGAGCACTGCGTTGGATTTCCTTGAAGAGGAAAGGATGATGCAGCAAAGTAGCATAAGTATTTCCCTCAGTTTTTGAGAACCAAGGTATCAATCCAATAGGAGGTTACGCGCGAGTCCCTCGTACCTGGACAAAACAAATAACTTCTCGCAACCAACGCGATAAGGGGTTGTCAATCCCTTCACGGTCACTTACGAGAGTGAGATCTGATAGATATGATAAGATAATATTTTTGGTATTTTGTGATAAAGATGCAAAGTAAAATAAAAGCAAAGTAAAAAGCAAAGGAAATAACTAAGAGTTGGAAGATTAATATGATGAAGATAGACCCGGTGGCCATAGGTTTCACTAGTGGCTTCTCTCAAGAGCATAAGTATTATACGGTGGGTGAACGAATTACTGTTGAGCAATTAATAGAATTGAGCATAGTTATGAGAATATCTAGGTATTATCATGTGTATAGGCATCACGTCCAAGACAAGTGGACCGACTCCTGCCTGCATCTACTACTATTACTCCACTCATCGACCGCTATCCAGCATGCATCTAGAGTATTAAGTTCATGAACACAGAGTAACGCCTTAAGCAAGATGACATGATGTAGAGGGATAAATTCATGCAATATGATAAAAAACCCATCTTGTTATCCTCGATGGCAACAATACAATACGTGCCTTGCTGCCCCTACTGTCACTAGGAAAGGACACCACAAGATTGAACCCAAAGCTAAGCACTTCTCCCATTGCAAGAAAGATCAATCTAGTAGGCCAAACCAAACTGATAATTCGAAGAGACTTGCAAACATAACCAATCATATATAAAAGAATTCAGAGAAGACTCAAATATTGTTCATGGATAATCTTGATCATAAACCCACAATTCATCGGTTTCAACAAACACACTACAAAAAGAAGATTCCATCGAATAGATCTCCACAAGAGAGGGGGAGAACATTGTATTGAGATCCAAAAAGAGAGAAGAAGCCATCTAGCTAATAACTATGGACCCAGAGGTCTGAGGTAAACTACTCATACTTCATCGGAGAGGCTATGGTGTTGATGTAGAAGCCCTCCGTGATGGATGCCCCCTCCGGCGGAGCTCCAGAACAGGCCCCAAGATGGGATCTCGTGGATACAGAAGGTTGTGGCGGTGGAATTAGGGTTTTGGCTCCGTATTTGATCGTTTGGGGGTACGTATGTATATATAGGAGGAAGGAGTAC
>NC_041384.1:513531860-513533885 GCF_002162155.2 Triticum dicoccoides | reverse complement strand
GGGGGGGGGTAGGCACGCCCCCTACCTCGTGGCTTCCTCCTTTGTTTCTCCATGTAGGGTCCAAGTCTCCTGGATCATGTTCGTTCCGAAAATCACGTTCCCGAAGGTTTCATTCTGTTTGGACTCCGTTTGATATTCCTTTTCTGTGAAACTCTGAAATAGGCAAAAAACAACAATTCTGGGTGGGGCCTCCGGTTAATAGGTTAGTCCCAAAAATAATATAAAAGTGGATAATAAAGCCCAATAATGTCCAAAACAGTAGATAATATAGCATGGAGCAATCAAAAATTATAGATACGTTGGAGACGTATCATGTAGTGCTTGGTTTTTGATGTCTTGTAGACTTTTGCAATAAGTATGTGAGTTCTTTATGACTAATGTTGAGTTCATGGATTATACGCACTCTCACCTTTCCATCATTGCTAGCCTCTTCGGTACCGTGCATTGCCCTTTCTCACATTGAGAGTTGGTGCAAACTTCGCCGGTGCATCCAAATCCCGTGATATGATACGCTCTTTCACACATAAACTTCCTTATATCTTCCTCAAAATAGCCACCATACCTACCTATTATGGCATTCCCATAGCCATTCCGAGATATATTGCCATGCAACTTTCCACTGTTCCGTTTATCATGACACGTTCATCACTGTCATATTGCTTTGCATGATCATGTAATTGACATATTATTTGTGGCAAAGCCACCATTCATAATCCTTTCATAAATGTCACTCTTGGTTCATTGCATATCCTGGTACACCGCCGGAGGCATTCATATAGAGTCATACTTTGTTCTAGTATCGAGTTGTAATTATTGAGTTGTAAATAAATAGAAGTGTGATGATCATAATTTTCTAGAGCATTGTCCCAAGTGAGGAAAAAATATATTAAAAAAAGAGAAAAGGCCATAAAAAAGAAGGCCCAAAAAATGAGAGAAAAAGAGAGAAGGGACAATGTTACTATCCTTTTTACCACACTTGTGCTTCAAAGTAGCACCATAATCTTCATGATAGAGAGTCTTTTGTTTTGTCACTTTCATATACTAGTGGGAATTTTTCATTATAGAACTTGGCTTGTATATTCCAAAAATGGGCTTCCTCAAATGCCCTAGGTATTCGTGAGGAAGCAAGTTGGATGCACACCCACTTAGTTTCTTTTGTTGAGCTTTCATATATTTATAGCTCTAGTGCATCCGTTGCATGGCAATCCCTACTCCTTGCATTAACATCAATTGATGGGCATCTCCATGGCTCATTGCTTAGCCTCGTTGATGTGAGACTTTCTCCCTTTTTGTCTTCTCCACATAACCCCCCCTATTCCACCCATAGTGCTATATCCATGGCTCACGCTCATATATTGCGTGAAGGTTGAAAAAGTTTGAGATTACTAAAGTATGAAACAATTGCTTGGCTTGTCATCGGGGTTGTGCATGATGAGGGCATTCTTGTGTGATGAAAATGGAGCATGACTAAACTATATGATTTTGTAGGGATGAACTTTCTTTGGTCATGTTATTTTGAGAGGACATAATTGCTTAGCTAGTATGCTTGAAGTATTATTATTTTTATGTCAATATTAAACTTTTATCTTGAATCTTTTGGATCTGAATATTCATACCACAATTAAGAAGAATTGCATTGAAATTATGCCAAGTAGCATTCCACATCAAAAAAAATGTTTTTATAATTTACCTACTCGAGGACGAGCAAGAATTAAGCCTGGGGATGATTGATACGTCTCCAACGTATCTATAATTTTTTATTGTTCCATGCTATATTATATTCTGTTTTGGACATTATTGGGCTTTATTATACACTTTTATATTATTTTTGGGACTAATCTATTAACCGGAGGCCCAGCCCAAAATTGTTATTTTTTGCCTATTTTAGGGTTTCGCAGAAAAAATATATCAAACGGAGTCCAAACGGAATGAAACCTTCGGGAACGTGATTTTTGGAACGAACATGACCCAGAGGACTTGGACCCTACGTCAAGACATCAACCAGGAGGCCACGAGGTAGGGGGC
>NC_041384.1:513523005-513531648 GCF_002162155.2 Triticum dicoccoides | reverse complement strand
CCCCTGTTGCTCCATCGACGTACTCCTTCCTCCTATATATACCTACGTACCCCCAAACTACCAGATACAGAGCCAAAACCCTAATTCCACCGCCGTAACTTTCTGTATCCATGAGATCCCATCTTGGGGCCTGTTCCGGAGCTCCGCCGGAGGGGGCATCGATCACGAAGGGCTTCTACATCAACACCATAGCCCCTTTGATGAAGTGTGAGTAGTTTACCTCAGACCTACGGGTCCATAGTTATTAGCTAGATGGCTTCTTCTCTCTTTTTGGATCTCAAGACAATGTTCTCCCCCTCTCTTGTGGAGATCTATTCGATGTAATCTTCTTTTGCTGTGTGTTTGTTGAGACCGATGAATTGTGGGTTTATGATCAAGTTTATCTATGAACAATAATTGAATCTTCTCTGAATTCTTTTATGTATGATTGGTTATCTTTGCAAGTCTCTTCGAATTATTAGTTTGATTTGGCCTACTAGATTGATCTTTCTTGCAATGGGAGAAGTGCTTAGCTTTGGGTTTAATCTTGCGGTGTCCTTTCCCAGTGACAGTAGGGGCAGCAAGGCACATATTGTATTGTTGCCATCGAGGATAACAAGATGGGGTTTATTTCATATTGCATGAGTTTATCCCTCTACATCATGTCATCTTGCTTAAAGCATTACTCTGTTCTTATGAACTTAATACTCTAGATGCATGCTGGATAGCGGTCGATGTGTGGAGTAATAGTAGTAGATCCAAGCAGGAGTCGGTCCACTTGTCTCGGACGTGATGCCTATATACATGATCATACCTAGATATTCTCATAACTATGCTCAATTCTGTCAATTGCTCAACAGTAATTTGTTTACCCACCATGAATACTTATGCTCTTGAGAGAAGTCACTAGTGAAACCTATGGCCCCCGGGTCTATCTTCCATCATATTAATCTTCCAATACTTATAAATTTCCTTTGCCTTTTATTTTACTTTGCATCTTTTATTTCTCTTTATCATAAAAATACCAAAAATATTATCTTATCATATCTATCAGATCTCACTCTCGTAAGTGACCGTGTAGGGATTGACAACTCCTTATCGTGTTGGTTGTGAGGATTTATTTGTTTGTGTAGGTGTGAGGGACTCGTGTGTGGCCTCCTACTGGATTGATATCTTGGTTCTCAAAAACTAAGGGAAATACTTACGCTACTTTGCTGCATCACCCTTTCCTCTTCAAGGGAAAACCAACGCAAGTGCTCAAGAGGTAGCACCGCGCTGCCGCGCCGGTCAGCCTCAATTGATGCCTCATGGGCGGCGCAGTGAAGGCGCCATCGATGCGCATCCTGCCCGCTCCGCCATGCTTCACCCGGCATGCAGCCTCTCGCCGCCCCGATGCGGCTTTAAAAGGCGATCCCTCCGCTGGTGGATGCCACAACTCACATCCGCCACACGAAGCAGCACTCCCTCCCTCTTCCCACCGACGAGAAAATGGCTGAGAGGTTTCCAGGCGACAGCGCGATGGCGAACGACATCGGCCGCCGCCATCTCCAAGAGCCAGAGGCGCGCCTCCTCTACGAGGCCGACTACCTGGCGCCCCCGGACATGCGTGTGTTGGGGAACTAGAAGTTGAGCGCCGGCGGCGTCCCGGTGCCGCCGGTGCCTGAAGGAATGGCGGGCCGAGATCACCCACATCCGCTCGTCAATGCCGGAGGAGCAGAAAAATGAGCCGAGGTACGCCGCCGATAGCCACATGCTATGGACGATGTTCTTCGAGCGCCGCCGTGAAGACCAGTTTGCCTCCGCCAATGGCATCATCCCCTGTGGACGCCTCAACACCGACGAGCGGCACGAGTGGTGGGGCGTGCCCGGCCACACCCTCGAAGTCATCCTCGACCACATCGAGAACTGCAACACGCGATGCCTCGAGTACCCGCCGCGGCCGTCGTTCTCTCCCTGCCGTGGCAGCTCCTGGATGCCGCGGTGGATGGAGCCGGGGATGTCCTCATCGTCGGGCTCTGACTCACTCTCCTCCAGCTCGCCGGCACTCCGCCCTGTCAAGCCAGAGCCAGAGGAGACGCCGCTTCGGCGCCGCACCCGCAGCGGTGCCCTCGTCATCATCGAGGGTGCCTGCCCCTCTCCGCTCCCTCCGCCAGGTCCGGCCTAAGCCCGAGTTGGGCCTGCTCCCCATGAAGCCGGAGCACGTCGACATGGTGGCCCCCGATGACAAGGGCGCCCTCAAATGGGCGAAGGAGGACTACGTCTGCGAGTAGGTGTGCCGCTAGCGTCGGGCATACGCAGAGCTCCAGGCCCTGCGCCGCGGGCGCGAGGAGGGCGGTGTCATCGTCCTCGATGGTGACGAGGAGGACGAGGCCGGGCCGTCCAGCGCCCCACCGTGCGTCGGCGACCCTGACCAGGGGTGCAGTAGGGACGGCGGCGGCTCCGACGAGGCGCGCGACGACGACGACGGTGGCGACTACACCTTTTTTATAGGCTTCTCGGCATGTAGATGGCGGGCGGTGCATGCAGCGCAGTGGCTAGGCGTAGTTTGGCGTAGTAGTAGGCGTAGTTTGCATGTTTTATCTTTTTTCTACAAATTTTAGTGAAATTTCACCGAATTCGTGCCAGATCGCCGAGTTTGCACAAATTTGTATGAAATATCGCCGAGTTCACGCGATATTGGCGTCGACCTGGGCGCGACGACTGGGAACGGAGTCGCCCTCACGCGCCAAGCTAGCGCCGATTAGCACCTAGGCGGCCCTTTTTTCAGCGCCCTGGGGGCAAACGGCTGGAGATGCTATGAGACCTTGAGAATGAAAATATTCCCATTCTTGGGTATATAAACTACCCATAGAAAATGCAGTGTGGCAGGGATTCATTTGCAAGAAGGACTTGTGTTTCAAAGTCATTTCTCGACTTCATCAGAAACCTAGTGATTTACATTTTTGTTATGTCGTGATAAAGGCCAAGGAATCACAATTTTGTTTTAGGATTTTTGGAAAATTGTGAATATAGTTCACTTCACTTTTAGTAGCTTTCACAGTGACTTTTTTCATAAAACATGTAAGTGTATTCATATTCGCTACCATTATATGTGTATTGCTTTTTATTCAAGAAATTAAAAAAATAACTCATACAACTAAAAATTACATGAAAACTTCTTGGAGACATATTTTTTTGTCATATCATTCTTTGCAAGGCAAAAACCCGGCAATGCTTAGGTAAAAAGGATTGTCATTGGGCTAGAGCAACGATGCTACACTTGTTCATCTGAACAAACTTGATTACATGAAAGTTACTGAAACCTCCTTGAGTCACCCATCTAAAAATATGATGAGTCATGAACGATGAATGGACGTTGGTCAGGGATGATATACTAAAAATGAAGGTCGAACGACAAAATTTTCACCATAATATAGAGACAAAGTTTCCAACACCACAAACGATCAAACCAACAAAAACAATATGACACAATAACATAAATTAATCTGATCTAAATAGTCGGCTTTGCGAGGACACACATCTCTCTGGCTCCAAAGCACCACCACAAAGAACAAGAGTAATTTATTCTAAAAGCCAGACCACAACTAAATGATGATGATGATCATAAATTTCTTCAGCATCTGATGTCCCCCCACCTCTCGGTATCAAGACTAGAGGAAAGGGGACCGAAAGTTCCTCATGTTGCGGCTATTGTCACGCTCGTATCTATGATGAGTTTTAGCTTCACGCAACGAACAACAGTGGCTTTCACGATAACTTGGTTTTCAGCAGGTGAACAGGGCAACATGAATATGGTGTGGCCCTCCCCGTCGTTGATGTCGGGAACTGTTGTATATTGCTCACGGCGAGTGAGAAGCGTTGCATCGCTCGAGTGCCTCAGGTCGACACCTGCTACATGGATCTAGCTCACCCACAAGAGTTGGTTCTAGCGTCTCCCAGTCGAGAGTAGGTGAGGTTTTTTTTTTGAGTTCTTTCATTTTCAATTAATAAAAATAATGATTTTGAAAACAATTCACGAATTCAAAAAGTATTCATGAATAAAAAATAATGGTGTAAAGAATGTCATGGTTTCGAAACAATGTTCGAAAATTCAAAAATTGTTTGTGAACTAAAAAGCTATCAAGAATTCAAGAAATCATGGATACAAAAAATGTTCGCGAGTTCAAAAAAAGAAATGTTAATGCAAATACAGAAAAATGTTTGCGAACAATATTTGGTATGAAAATTTAGAAAAGTCATGAATGTTTATCAAAATTTCTTGCAATTGTGAACAATTATTAAAATTTTGAACATTTTCTGAGAACACGAAATTTGTTTGAAATCATGGATTTTTTTAAAAATTTCAAGATGTTTTTGGAAAACTAAACCAATATTTGAAAACATGAAAAATATTTACATTTCAAACTTTTTTAAGATGTTGAAATTCGTTGAATTTGCTAAAAATATAAAAATAAATCAAAAAACAAAGAACAAAAAGATAATTCGGTAGAGCAGTAAGAGATAAAATCGGGTACCTTCCAGAACGTTCCTAAAAATGGTCAATGTGGTTCACACGCTCGCTTCGCCTAGACTTAGAACCGGTCAGTGTGGTTCACTATGCAAACAATTGCTATAATCGATATATAGCATTTGTGGCTGATACCTCGTAGGACGGCTTTACTCTCAGTGAACGAGTACGATGGACCGGATAGAAATGGCCCATCTTGAAATTATCCGGCGAGCTGAACTGCAGTTAGACTTTCAAATCCCTATTTGAGCCCTTTTGCGCCAAATTATCGATCAATCGCAAATTCGTAGCGACCAAACGATTGCGCCGGGCCATCTTTAGTATATGTAAATCATTCATGTTCTGGTTTTCAGAATCTTCTAGAGGGTACCCGGTAGTTTTATCGGTTTTGGGAATCTTCTAGAAGGTTCCTCAACCGGTTTTTCTATTTTCCTTTTTTCTGTTCCTTTTGCTTTTTCACCTTTTCTGTTTCTGTTTCTGTTTCTTTCTTTTTTCTTTTTATTTTTCCTTTTCGTTATTTCTTTTTCCTGCTACTTTTGCTCCAAAATTTCAAAAAATGTTCATATTTCAAAAAGTATTCAGGAATTTCAAACATGTTCTCATTTTCCAAATTTGTTCACAATTTCGAAAAAATCATGTTTCTAAAAATGTTCAGGAATTTCAAAAATGTTCTACTTTAAAAAAATGTTTACAATTTAAAAGAATCGCTTTCCAACAAATTCCGGGAATTCCAGAAAAATACCCTCATCTTAAAAAAAATCCACAATTCTAAAAAATAATTGTGTTTCAGAAAATGTTTTGGAATTTCAAAAAATGATCGTGGTTTCAACATTTTGTCCACAATTTCAAAAATGTTCACATGTTTCAAATTTCATTCGCAAACAAAAAAACATAAAATATAAAAAATTACATTTTAAAAGAAATGTTCATCTTTTAGAAAAATTCTTTTGAATTTTAAAAATATCCCAGTTATCTATTTTTCTTCAAAAATGAAAAAATGTTCGCAATCTCAGAAAATATTTTTGAATTTCAGAAAATGTTCGCATTTTTCCAGATTTGTTTGTTTTTTGAGAAAATGTTCACTTTAAAAAGAACGTGTTTTACAAAACTGTTCGGGAATTGAAAAAATTTGTTTTGTGTTTAAGAAAATTTGAATTACAAAAATTGATCACAATTTCTAAAATAATTGAATATAAAAAATGTGCCATTTCAAATCTGTTTGCAATTTTCAAGATTTTTTAAATGTTTTCCAAATTTCAACCCTGCTGTGTATTCTTATATAGTTCCATTGCTGCATGATCAGGAGCCACTGTTTGGTGTAGTGGGTAACCGTGAATCATCGCGTTCTAAATTCTTTTTCAAGTATTTTTACGTCGCGCGATAGCAAACAACAAGCGGCATCGCGTCGATGGGCCGGCCTAGTCGTGTGTCGACACTTTGCGTCTAGCTCCTATATGATGCAAAATGCGTTATATGAGAGAGCTCCTTTTTTCCAGTGAACGAGTGAAGTCTGGGTCAGATAGAAATGAGCCATCTCGGCATAAGTTCCTGGGGGATTGAAATACGGATGCTCGCGTCGAGCATCTTCAATAGTAGACCCAAAATTTACTTTAAATTGCAAAAAAACAATTAGGAATTTTCTAGGAAAAAACATCCCCAATAGTGTACCCAAATCTGCATGGGGATCAACAAATTTGAGTAGACACTCGATTTGTGCTACCAAGGACCATATTTTGGTCCAACCTAACAAGCTTCCCATCCAATTCAAAACTGACGTGGAAATCTTACAGTTGCCCCGTGAACATTCACCGTTGCCATGCCACCACACCCCACCTTCATGTTGGCCGCCGAGAGCCCCGCCACCCATTGGAGCCGCTCGGGGACATCCATTGTGACTCCATGATCTCCATGGTCGTCGCCGAGCTCGCGATGACGCCGCCTGATTCCGACCATCCCATAACTTTCCATCGCCGGATCCACCCTCATAGTCGTCCCCAAGCTCCCCGCTGCTATTCCCTGAGCTTAGCACCGCCATTTTCGAGCGTGAGCCTAGCAGTCGCCACCCATCATCCCCGAGCTCCCCGACGTCGTTCCTAAGCACCGCACCACCCGCTCCGCCTTCCTTGGGCACTCTACAACCATATTTAGCTGTGTCGTCCCCGAGATCCTCCCCGATGTTTGCTGAGGCCCGTCATTGAACTTGTCACAACTGCCGCCATCGTGGAAGTACCACAAAGTGACATGTCAGGCTCTACCCATGCGGCAAGCGGGCAGTAGAGATCCGTAAATCAGACACGTTCACAGGTGTGTGGTTGGCACCTTTGGCAACACGAGTGAAGGTGGCGCGCGTATACGATGTCATGGTGCTCTGCTTCTTCAAGAGTCGGGCGAAGCTCAACTTCCACGTCGCGGTCGCCATCGCACCTCTCATTAGGTTCGTCTTCGGGGACGATGTGAAGCAGGACCCGTAGGGACTTCGCAACTCCTCGTAGCCGCGCTCATTGAGGAGAACCCACAGCTCCTCGCCAAGGATCATGTGTTCTTCGAGTCCGTGGAGTATGAGCGTGAGCGTGGCGAGCTTGCCCGCCTCAACGCCCAACATGAAGGGATGTTCGAGGAGCTCACTGACGACGAGGAGGAGATGTTCGACGACTTCCACAACTATGAGGCCAGCCACTCCGGCACCTAGTTTTAGTCTCGATGTAGTGACAAAGATGTTTATTTTTTTTGTCATAGTAGTGTTTAATTTAGCTTATATTATGTTTAATCTTCAACTCATGTTTTATTATGCAATAAACTATGTGGTATCTCTATGTATTATATGGTTATATGAAAATATGGGTATCTAGTTTTGGGTATGCTGAAAAGGAGGAAAACGTTTGACTACCGACACGAGATTTTCTCTTCGGCTACATATAATAGATTTGGTTTGCGCAAAAAACATATAATGGATTTGGGTATCCAAAATTTGAGACTACTATTGGAGATGCTCTTAAATAACTAGAACCAAATCCTTAGGGAGAATATCATGTGAAAACCAACATTCAGTGGAATGTAGTAAAAACACACGAAAAAGATGCCTTGAAGTTAAAAAACTAAAAAAAATACTAAATGATAAGAGGGTGATGTTCTATTTCCATGTGAAATTCCAAGTTCAAATACATCACGGGATGTAAGCCATAAAAAACAAAAACAACATTAAATAGTGCCAAATAACAACATCACTGCTGAATTTATTTTTTTCACAATTGATTTGGGTATATGGCACCTTGAGTTTCATATTGTTCTCATGCAAGTACCCTGCCTGGTGTGGGTAATACCGCGAGTAAAATTACCCATCCCGGACACCTTTTACTTCACATTTTACCATGTACAATTTCAGCATTTTAGTATGTAAAGCATAACATTGCAACATTTCATCATGTATATTCAGCATTTCATCACATATATAGCACATTTCAGCATTTTAGCACATATATTTCAACATTTAAACATACATATGGCACTAATGGTTTTTATTTTTTTAGTGTGTGATATATGGGGCCTACCTGTTAGAATGAATAAGCATATGGGTATGCGGGTATGAGCATTGCCTTCTCATACTCACACCCAGCTGACCCGATGGGTATTTTTCATCTACAAATTCATGGGTATATTTTTTCTAAACCCTTACCCTAATAGGGTATTTACCCATCGGGTTTGCGGGCAGCGGGTACTCATGCCATGTTGAGTCATGTCTGAGCTAGCTTTGCACCCACCAGCACACCCCACCATCCCTCAAAAAAAGAGTAAAGTTTGTTTCTGTCCCTAAATTCACTAAAAGTCTACATCATGTCCTCAACTTTTTTGAGGACAATTAGTCCTTTAATTCTTCAAACCGGATAACGTTTGTCTAAAACCAGGTTAGTGGAGAAAACCAGACACGTGTCACTGGTTTTGTACCTTGGACCTCTGTTTGCCAAGAGCGGCCTCGTCTAGGCGCTACGAGGCGACGCGTCCCCGACCGTCCCGCTCACCAATCTCTTGCAGCGCCGGCCTCCTCGCAAGGCCATACCTCGCCCTCTTCATACTGCGGATGCGCGCGCTTGTGTGGCCTCATCCCATTTGTGCGTGCAACAGTTTTGCTGATGTGACCATGTGCGGGCACCCTCCGGTAG
>NC_041384.1:513457516-513522741 GCF_002162155.2 Triticum dicoccoides | reverse complement strand
TCCATCCATTGAAGAATATGCTCTATTGTAGGGCTAACCAGTGTTTAAAAT
The DNA here is from genome assembly GCF_002162155.2 of Triticum dicoccoides. Lineage (NCBI taxonomy): Eukaryota > Viridiplantae > Streptophyta > Magnoliopsida > Poales > Poaceae > Triticum > Triticum dicoccoides. The sequence continues at coordinate 513,522,690 of NC_041384.1, read as the reverse complement.
AGAGATTAGCCCCTCTTTCCCATTAATTTGCTCCCCTTCAGCTAATGGCCCCCTCTTGGATTGTGCTCAAGCTCCGCCACTGCCCTCCGGCATAATGTGAACAAGAGATTGATGGTGGCAGCGGCGGCGGCCCGGAGAATCTAGGCGTCCGTCGGCGTGCGTGTGATCAGCTCATGTCTGGATCGTGTGCAGCCACCTCTTTTTTTTAAACGGAGGCGTATGATTTACCTCATCAATTTAATAAGGGGAGAATAGAGTTTTAAAAGGTGCCCACCAAGCAAGGCATGACAATTAGTCGCACAAAATAATAAACCCTACTTCTTTGAGTTGTCGCATGCATGCTTTCAGAACACCGACAGTTGCACACCTGTAGTCCATCTCTGTGGGCTTGCCTTCCGCACCGCTACTCGCGTACACAACACCTCCCCGGCCCTGTTGACCCCGTGCACTCCACCATGACGCAGCTCCACGTGAACCACCGTGACTTGTAGAAAGTCTAGAAACATTGACGCGCGCGCCCAGGTACGGACGCTGGAGCCGGAGCCCCAACCAATGTGGGTATGAGTGTGTCAAAGAGGCCACGCTGGTCGTCCATGTTAACACGAGCGTTAGGAACATTCCAGAAACTGGAGCGAGGAGATGGCATCAATAGCAACGGCCAAAGCACCAACGCATGACACGGTGTTCTCCTGGCCTGGCTCGTGTCTGACAGGTGGTGGAGCGACTAGCGATGTCCCCCGGCGCAGCCGTATAATGATGTGGTGGCGGCAGAAGCGCATGACTCGCGTGAGGCGCAAGCTCGAGAAGGTCAGCTGCACTGGCGCTCTTGCTTAGAGCATCTCCACCCGTCCCCAGGAGCACTTTTTCATCGCATGTGGACGAAAAAAGTCCCACTCGTGCCCCCATGAGCTCGATTAGTGCCAGATTTGGCAAAAAATGAGCCGGCGACCCCAAGGAAAACGCAGGGAGCTTGAAAGGATCGAGAAGAGGTGTCTAGAGGGGGGTGAATAGACTCTTAACAAAGAAAAAGTTGTCGTTTTTATTTTCTACAAGTTAGGATATAGTTTTAGCATAAGTTTAAACATCCATAATACATTCAAGCAAGCATGGCAAGAGTATATGAGCAGCGGAAAGTAAAGCATGCAATTTGCAAGAAAGTAAAGGGATGGTATTGGAGTGTGCAAACGCAATTGGAGACACGGAGATTTTTGGCGTGGTTCCAATAGGTGGTGCTATCGTACATCCATGTTAATGGAGACTTCAACCCACGAAGGGTAACAGTTGTGCAAGCCCATGGAGGGCTCCACCCACGAAGGGCCCACGAAGAAGCAACCTTGTCTATCCCACCATGGTCATCGCCCATGAAGGACTTGCCTCACTAGGGTAGATCTTCACAAAGTAGGCGGTCTCCTTGCCTGTACAAACTCCTTGGTTCAACTCCACAATCTTGACGGAGGCTCCCAAGTGACACCTAACCAATCTAGGAGACACCACTCTCCAAAAGGTAATAGACGGTTGATAACCCACAAGTATAGGGGATCGCAACAGCTTTCGAGGGTAGAGTATTCAACCCAAATTTATTGATTTGACACAAGGGGAGCCAAAGAATATTCTCAAGTATTAGCAGCTGAGTTGTCAATTCAACCACACCAGGAAACTTAGTATCTGCAGCAAAGTGTTTAGTAGCAAAGTAATATGATAGTGATGGTAATGGTAACAAAAGAGTAATGAAAGCAAAGTAATGTTTTTGGTATTTTGTAGTGATTGTAACAATAGCAACGGGAAAGTAAATAAGCGTAAACCAGTATATGGAAAGCTCGTAGGCATTGGATCAATGATGGATAATTATGCTGGATGCGGTTCATCATGTAACAGTCATAACATAGGGTGACACAGAACTAGCTCCAATTCGTCAATGTAATGTAGGCATGTATTCCGAATATAGTCATACGTGCTTATGGAAAAGAACTTGCATGACATCTTTTGTCCTACGCTCTCGTGGCAGCGGGGTCCTAATGGAAACTAAGGGATATTAAGGTCTCCTTTTAATAGAGAACCGGAATAAAGCATTAGCACATAGTGAATACATGAACTCCTCAAACTACGGCCATCACCGGTAAGTATCCCGATTATTGTCACTTCGGGGTTAACGGATCATAACACATAATAGGTGACTATAGCCTTGCAAGATAGGATCTAGAACTCTCATATATTGATGAAAACACAATAGGTTCAAATCTGAAATCATGGCACTCGGGCCCTAGTGACAAGCATTAAGCATAGCAAAGTCATAGCAACATCAATCTCAGAACATAGTGGATACTAGGGATCAAACCCTAACAAAACTAACTCGATTACATGGTGAATCCCATCCAACCCATCATCGTCCAGCAATCCTACGATGGAATTACTCACGCACGGCGGTGAGCATCATGAAATTGGTGATGGAGGATGGTTGATGATGACAACGACGACGAATCCCCCTCTTCGGAGCCCCGAACGGACTCCAGATCAGCCCTCCTGAGAGGTTTTAGGGCTTGGTGGCGGCTCCGTATTGTAAAACACGATGATTTCTTCTCTCTTATTTTTTTCTCCCGGAAAGCAGTTACATAGAGTTGGAGTTGGGGTCGGGGGGTCTCCAGGGGGCCCACGAGGTAGGGGGCGTGCCCTAGGGGGGCGCCCCCCACCCTCGTGAGAAGGGTGTGGGCCCCTGGTCTTCATCTTTGGCGAGGATTTTTTATTATTTATTGTAAGATATCCCGTGGAGTTTCAGGTCATTCCGAGAACTTTTGTTTTCTGCACATAAAACAACATCATGGCAATTCTGCTGAAGACAGCGTCAGTCCGGGTTAGTTCCATTCAAATCATACAAGTTAGAGTCCAAAACAAGGGAAAAGTATTTGGAAAAGCAGATACGTTGGAGACGTATCAACTCCCCCAAGCTTAAACCCTTGCTTATCCTCAAGCAATTCAGTTGACAAACTGAAAGAAATAAAGAAAAACTTTTACAAACTCTTTTTGCTCTTGTTGTAAATATGTCAAGCTAGCATTCAAGTTTTCAGCAAAGATTATAACTAACCACATTTGCAATAATTCTCAGGTCTCATGATTACTCATATCAATAGCATAATCAACTAGCAAGCCATAATAATAAAACTCGGATGACAACACTTTCTCAAAACAATCATAATATGATATAACAAGATGGTATCTCGCTAGCCCTTTCTGAGACCGCAAAACATAAATGCAGAGCACCTTTAAAGATCAAGGACTGACTAGACATTGTAATTCATGGTAAAAGAGATCCAATCATAGTCACACCCAATATAAATTAACAGTAATGAATGCAAATGAAAGCTGCGCTCTCCATGTAGTGCTTTTAATAAGAGGGTGATGACTCAACATAAAAGTAAATGGATAGGCCCTTCGCAGAGGGAAGCAGGAATTTGTAGAGGTGCCAGAGCTCGGTTTTGAAATAGAGGTGAATAACATTTTGAGCGGTATACTTTCATTGTCAACATAACAACCAGGAGATGGCGATATCTTCCATGCTACACACATTATAGGCGGTTCCCAAACAAAATGGTAAAGTTTATACTCCCCTCCACCAACAAACATCAATCCATGGCTTGCTCGAAACAACGAGTGCCTCCAACATACATCAGGTCCCAGGGGGAGTTTTGTTTGCAATTATTTTGATTTAGTTTGCATAAAGCATGGGACTGGGCATCCCGGTGACCAACCCTTTATCTCGTGAGTGAGGAGCGGAGTTCACTCCTCTTGAGAATAACCCGCCTAACATGGAAGATACAGACAGCCCTAGATGATACATGAGCTATTCGAGCATACAAAACAGGATGATTATTTGAAGGTTTAAAGTTTAGCACATACAAATTTACTTGGAACAGCAGGTAGATACCGCATATAGGAAGGTATAGTGGACTCATGTGGAATAACTTAGGGGTTTAAGGAGTTTGGATGCACAAGCAGTATTCCCACTTAGTACAGGTGAAGGCTAGCAAAAGACTGGGAAGCGACCAACTAGAGAGCGACAACAGTCATGTACATGCACTAAAATTAATAAACATTGGATGCAAGCATGAGTAGGATATAATCCACCATGAACATAAATATCGTGAAGGCTATGTTGATTTGTTTCAACTACATGCGTGAACATGTGCCAAGTCAAGTCACTTAAATCATTCAGAGGAGGATACCACCCTATCATACCACATCATAAGCATTTTAATAGCATGTTGGCACGTAAGGTAAACCATTATAACTCATAGCTAATCAAGCATGGCACAAGCAACTATGATCTCTTATTGTCATTCCAAACATGTTTATTCATAACAAGCTGAATCAAGAACGATGAACTCATCTTATTTACAAAAACAAAAGAGGTCGAGTTCGTACCAACTTTTCTCATCTCAGTCAGTCCATCATATATCATGATAATTGCCTTTCACTTGCACGACCGAACGATGTGAATAATAATAAGAGTGCACGTGTATTGGACTAAGCTGGAATCTGCGAGCAATCAATAAACAGGAGAAGACAAGGCAATATGGGCTCTTTTGTTAGATAAACAATAATGCATACAAGAGCCATTTCAACAATTTAATCATGGTCTTCTCCTACTAACCCCCAAAGTAAGGAAAGAAATAAAACTATTTACACAGGAAAGCTCCCAACAAGCAAAAGAAGAACAGGAAATATTTTGGGGTTTTCATTTTAATTACTACTGCAAGCATGGAAAGTAAATTAATTAAAAGCTACAACTATTTTTTTTTGTTTTCTTAAGGTTTATTAAACACACAAGAAGAAAGCATGAAAAGGAAATTAAACTAGCCTGGATGATACAATGAAAAAGTATGAGCACCGACATTTAGCAATGAGTGTGTGTGAACATAAATGTAATGTCGGTGAAAAATACGTACTCCCCCAAGCTTAGGCTTTTGGCCTAAGTTGGTCTATGGCCACGGCTGGCCTGGCGAATATCCATAATAATAGTTGTTGGGGTCATACTGTGATGCAGCAACTATCGCTTCCTGGGCTGCAGTGTGGCGACGAGCGGCCTCCGCTCTCCTCTCGTACTCATCTGCCTCCTCTCTGGTAATAGTATATCCTCCTCTTGCCTGATATCAAAGAAAGCAGGAGCAGGGAGAGTAATATGGACAGCACGGCGTCTGTCAAAGATTAGTCGATACTGGAGAGGTGATTCGGTCCTCTCGACAAAATGGTGGGAAACCTTAGAATCAAAATCTAAATAAGCAGGAGGCAACTCCCTGTCTCCTTCACGAACATCTATCTCAAGAAATTTAGCTAAGAGGGTTGCATAAATTCCTTTAAAGAAATCTCCATTATGTCTATTATGATGCAACCTACGAGCTACAATGGCTCCCATATGATAAGATTGGTCTCCTGACACCGCACTCCTGAGAATGCTAAGTTCAGGGACACACATGTGACATGCTTCATCCTTAGCATTTATGCACCTACCTATGAAGAGAGCAAAATAATGTATAGCAGGAAAGTGAATGCTCCCTATGGTAGCTTGCGTTATATCTCTAGATTCCCCTACAGTTATACTAGCAAGAAAGTTTCTAAATTCAGATTTAGGGGGATCCCTAACACTACCCCATTGTGGAAGTTTGCAAGCAAAAGTGAAATCCTCTAAGTCCATGGTATAAGATTTGTCATAAAGATCAAACATGACTGAAGGAGAATTACGTGAAGATGAATACTCAAACCTCCTCACAAAAGAGCTTGTGAGCTCATGATACCGGGGGCATTTGTCTGCCTCAAAGTCCTCAAGATCGGCATTACGCAAATATGCGTTAAATTCTTCTTTAATTCCCACTCGATCCATAAAATTTTCAGAAGGCCACTCACAAGGACGCACTGGAGCGTCTCTTGGTGGCTCTTCGTCAGCATCACGCATTGCAAGCCTGGGTCCTTGCTTCTTTGAAGAACCACCTTGGAACATTTTCCTAAACATATTTCTTCCTCTAGAAAATTCTGAAATTTTTTAGTAACTTCAAAATAAAAGTAAACCAAACTCAATAATATTGATAGCAACTACTCCTACAAGTGCCTGGAGCCTATATCATGCATCAAAACTACTTTTGACCATATAAATTTGACATGCAAGCTCAAGAACAGGGTCACCTAAGCAGCAAAAATTTGCAATGAATAAAGCACTAGAACAAAAACTAATTGGACCAATGGAGGAGTCACATACCAAGGAACAATCTCCCCAAGCAGTTTTGTGAGAGGTGCTTTGAGAAAGGAGATAAAAAATGGCAGCAAAACGAGCTTGGACTCGGGTTTGAGCTAGTTTTTCGTGTTTGGGGGAGGAAGAAGGAGTGTGTGGGTGAAAGAATAAGTGGAGGAGGGCCACCATGGGCCCACGAGGCAGGGGGCGCGCCCTAGGGGGGTGGGCGCGCCCTCCACCCTCGTGGCAAGGTGGTTGGCCCCCCTGGTGTGTTCTTTGTTCCATAAATCCTCAAATATTCTATAAAAATCATGTTTAATTTTCAGGGCATTTGGAGAACTTTTATTTTCAAGGTATTTTTATATATCGCAGATAATCAGATAACAGACAGAAAATTATTTATTTTTATTTTATTTCAACTAAATAAAAGAAAGTATAGAGAGGGTACAGAGGGTTGTGCTTCTAGTTTCATCCATCTCATGCTCGTCAAAAGGAATCCACTAACAAAGTTGATCAAGTCTTGTTAACTGTTGGAAATATGCCCTAGAGGCAATAATAAATTGGTTATTATTATATTTCCTTGTTCATGATAATCGTTTATTATCCATGCTAGAATTGTATTGATAGGAAACTCAGATACATGTGTGGATACATAGACAACACCATGTCCCTAGTAAGCCTCTAGTTAACTAGCTCGTTCATCAATAGATGGTTACGGTTTCCTGACCATGGACATCGGATGTCATTGATAACGGGATCACATCATTGGGAGAATGATGTGATGGACAAGACCCAATCCTAAGCCTAGCACAAAGATCGTGTAGTTCGTATGCTAAAGCTTTTCTAAATGTCAAGTATCATTTCCTTAGACCATGAGATTGTGCAACTCCCGGATACCGTAGGAATGCTTTGGGTGTGCCAAACGTCACAACGTAACTGGGTGGCTATAAAGGTGCACTACGGGTATCTCCGAAAGTGTCTGTTGGGTTGGCATGAATCGAGACTGGGATTTCTCACTCCGTGTGACGGAGAGGTATCTCTGGGCCCACTTGGTAGGACATCATCATAATGTGCACAATGTGACCAAGGAGTTGATCACGGGATGATGTGTTACGGAACGAGTAAAGAGAGTTGCCGGTAACAAGATTGAACAAGGTATCAGATACCAACGATCGAATCTCAGGCCAGTACAATACCGCTGGACAAAGGGAATTGAATATGGGATTGATTGAATCCTCGTCATCATGGTTCATCCGATGAGATCATCGTGGAACATGTGGGAGCCAACATGGGTATCCAGATCCCGCTGTTGGTTATTGACCGGAGAGTCGTCTCGGTCATGTCTGCATGTCTCCCGAACCCGTAGGGTCTACACACTTAAGGTTCGGTGACGCTAGGGTTGTAGAGATATTAGTATGCGGTAACCCGAAAGTTGTTCGGAGTCCCAGATGAGATCCCGAACGTCACTAGGAGTTCCGGAATGGTCCGGAGGTAAAGATTTATATATGGGAAGTCCTATTTTGGCCACCGGAAAATGTTCGGGATTTTTCGGTATTGTACCGGGAAGGTTCTAGAAGGTTCCGAAGTGGGGCCCACCTGCATGGGGGGACCCACATGAACGTGGGTAGTGGGGCCAAGGCCCCACACCCCTGGTCAAGGCGCACCAAGATCCCCCCTTAGAAGGAATAAGATCATATCCCGAAGGGATAAGATCAGGATCCCTAAAAAGGGGGGATAACAATCGGTGGGGAAGGGAAATGATGGGATTTCTTTCCCCCACCTTTGCCAACGCCCCAATGGACTTGGAGGGCAAGAAAACAGCCCCCTCCACCCCTATATATAGTGGCGAGGCGCATGGGAGCCGCACCCTAGCCCCTGGCACCTCCCTCTCCCCTCGTAACACCTCTCCCTCTCGCTGAGCTTGGCGAAGCCCTGCCGAGATCCCCGCTGCTTCCACCACCACACCGTCGTGCTGCTGGATCTCCATCAACCTCTCCTTCCCCCTTGCTAGATCAAGAAGGAGGAGACATCTTCCCCAACCGTACGTGTGTTGAACGCGGAGGTGCCGTCCGTTCGGCGCTCGGTCATCGGTGATTTGGATCACGACGAGTACGACTCCATCAACCCCGTTCTCTTGAACGCTTCCGCTCGCGATCTACAAGGGTATGTAGATGCACTCCTCTCTCTCGTTGCTAGATGACTCCATAGATTGATCTTGGTGATGCGTAGAAAATTTTAAAATTCTGTTGCGTTCCCCAACAGTGGCATCATGAGCTAGGTCTATGCATAGTTTCTATGCACGAGTAGAACACAAAGTAGTTGTGGGCGTCGATTTTGTCAATTTACTTGCCGTTACTAGTCTTATCTTGATTCGGCGGCATTGTGGGATGAAGCGGCCCGAACCGACCTTACACGTACACTTACGTGAGACAGGTTCCACCGACTGACATGCACTAGTTGCATAAGGTGGCTAGCGGGTGTCTGTCTCTCCCACTTTAGTCGGATCGGATTCGATGAAAAGGGTCCTTATGAAGGGTAAATAGAAATTGGCATATCACGTTGTGGTTTTTGCGTAGGTAAGAAACGTTCTTGCTAAGAAACCTATAGCAGCCACGTAAAAATTTGCAACAACAATTAGAGGACGTCTAACTTGTTTTTGCAGCATATGCCGTGTGATGTGATATGGCCAAAAGGATGTGATGAATGATATATGTGATGTATGAGATTGATCATGTTCTTGTAATAGGAATCACGACTTGCATGTCGATGAGTATGACAACCGGCAGGATCCATAGGAGTTGTCTTAATTTATTTATGACCTGCGTGTCAACATAAACGTCATGTATTTACTTTACTTTATTGCTAAATCGTTAGCCATAGTAGTAGAAGTAATAGATGACGAGACAACTTCATGAAGACACGATGATGGAGATCATGATGATGGAGATCATGGTGTCTTTCCGGTGACGATGATGATCATGGCGCCCCGAAGATGGAGATCAAAAGGAGCAAAATGATATTGGCCATATCATGTCACTATTTGATTGCATGTGATGTTTATCATGTTTTACATCTTATTTGCTTAGAACGACGGTAGCAAAAATAAGATGATCCCTCGCAATAATTTCAAGAAAAGTGTTCCCCCTAACTGTGCACCGTTGCGAAGGTTCGTTGTTTCGAAGCACCACGTGATGATCGGGTGTGATAGATTCTAACATTCGAATACAACGGGTGTAAGCCAGATTTACACACGCAATACACTTAGGTTGACTTGACGAGCCTAGCATGTACAGACATGGCCTCGGAATGCGGAAGACCGAAATGTCGAACATGAGTCGTATAGAAGATACGATCAACATGAAGATGTTCACCGATGATGACTAGTCCGTCTCACGTGATGATCGGACACGACCTAGTTGACTCGGATCATGTATCACTTAGATGACTAGAGGGATGTCTATCTAAGTGGGAGTTCATTAAATAATCAGATGAACTTAATTATCATGAACATAGTCAAAAGGACTTTGCAAATTATGTCGTAGCTTACGCTTTAGTTCTACTGTTTTAGATATGTTCCTAGAGAAAATTTAGTTGAAAGTTGATAGTAGCAATTATGCAGGCTGGGTTCGTAAACAGAGGATTGTCCTTATTGCTGCGCAGAAGGATTATGTCCTTAATGCATCGCTCAGTGAGCTGACCCTCGAACGTCGGTTGTGGATGTTGCGAACATCTGACATACACGTTTTGATGACTACATGATAGTTCAGTGCGTAATGCTAAATGGTTTAGAATTGAGGCACCAAAGACGTTTTTGAAACATCGCAGAACATATGAGATGTTCCAAGGACTGAAATTGGGATTTCAGGCTAGTGCCCACGTCAAGAGGTATGAGACCTTTGACAAGTTTCTTAAGCCTGCACACTAAGGGGAAAAGCTCAATCGTTGAGCATGTGCTCAGATTGTATGAGTACTAGAACCGCTTGAATCAAGTGGGAGTTGATCTTCCAGATGAGATAGTGATGGTTCTCCAAAGTCACTGCCACCAAGCTACTAGAGCTTCGTGATGAACTATAACATATCAGGGATAGATATGATGATCCTTGAGCTATTCGCGACACCGCGAAAGTAGAAATCAAATAGGAGCATCAATTGTTCATGGTTAGTAAAACCACTAGTTTCAAGAAGGGCAAGGGCAAGAAAGGGATACTTCATGAAACGACAAATCAGTTGCTGCTCTAGTGAAGAAACCCAAAGTTGAACCCAAGCCCGAGACTAAGTGCTTCTGTAATAAGGGGAACGGTCACTGAAGCAGAACCACCCTAGATACTTGGTAGATGAGAAGGCTGGCAAGGTTGAAAGAAGTATGTATTGGACATACATTATATTAAATGTGTACTTTACTAGTACTCCTAGTAGCAGCAGGGTATTAGATACCGGTTCGGTTTCTAAGTGTTGGTAACTCGAAATGAAAGGCTACAGAATAAACGGAGACTAGTCAAAGGTGAGACGATGATATGTGTTGGAAGTGTTTCCAAGGTTGATGTGATCAAGCATCGCACGCTCCGTTTACCATCAGGATTGGTGTTAAACCTAAATAATTGTTATTTGGTGTTTGCGTTGAGCATAGACATGATTGGATTATGTTTATCGCAATACGGTTATTCATTTAAGGAGAATAATGGTTACTCTGTTTATTTGAATAATACGTTCAATGGTCTTGCACGTAAAATGAATGGTTTATCGAATCCCGATCGTAGTGATACACATGTTCATGCCAAAAGATATAAGATAGTAATGATGGTACCACATACTTGTGGCACTGCAATTTTAGTCACAATGGTATAAAACGCATGAAGAAGCTCCATGTTGATGGATCTTTGGACTCGCTTGATTTTGAATCACTTGAGACATGTAAATCATACCACATGAGCAAGATGGCTGAAAGGCCTCGTTTTCAGTAAGATGGAACAAGAAAGCAACTTGTTGGAAGTAATACATCTTGATGTGTGCAGTCCAATGAGTGCGGAGGCATGTAGTGGATATCGTTATATTCTTCACAGATGATTTGAGTAGATGCTAAGTATATTTACTTGATGAATCACGAGTCTGAATTATTGAAAGGTTCAACTAATTTTAGGGTGAAGTTGAAGATCGTCGTGACAAGAGGATAAAAGATGAATATCTGGATTACGAGTTTGGCACAGAATTAAGACATTGTGGAAATTGTTTCACAACTAATACAGCCTGGAACACCATAGTGTGATGGTGTGTCCGAACATCATAACTGCACCCTATTGGATATGATGCATACCATGATGTCTCTTATCGAATTACCACGATAGTTTATGGGTTAGGCATTAGAGACAACCACATTCACTTTAAATAGGGCACCACGTAATTCCGATGAGATGACACCGTATAAACTATGGTTTAGAGAAACCTAAGCTGTCGTTTCTTAAAAGTTTGGGGCTGCAATGCTTATGTGAAAAAGTTTCAGGCTGATAAGCTCGAACCCAAAGCGGATAAATGCATCTTCCTAGAGTACCCAAAACAGTTGGGTATACCTCCCGTCTCAGATCCGAAAGCAATAGGGATTATTTCTAGAATCGGGTCCTTTCTCGAGGAAAAGTTTCTCTCGAAAGAATTGAGTGGGAGGATGGTGGAGACTTGATGAGGTTATTGAACCGCCACTTCAACCAGTGTATAGCAGGGCACAGGGAGTTATTCCTGTGGCACCTACACCAATTGAAGTGGAAGCTTATGATAGTGATCATGAAACTTCGGATCAAGTCACTACCAAACCTCGTAGGATGACAAGGATGCGTACTACTTCAGAGTGGTACGTAATCCTGTCTTGGAAGTCATGTTGCTAGACAACAATGAACCTACGAGCTATGGAGAAGCGATGGTGGGCCCGGATTCCGAAAATTGGCTCGAGGCCATAAAATTCGAGAGAGGATCCATGTATGAAAACAAAGTGTGGACTTTGGAAGAACTTCTTGATGGTCATAAGGCTATTGGGTACATATGGATTTTAAAATAAAGACGGATAATGGTGGTAAGTATCACCATTAAGAAAGCTCGACTTGTCGTTAAGATGTTTTCCGACAAGTTCAAGGAGTTGACTACAATGAGACTTTCTCACTCATAGTGATGCTAAGAGTCTGTTTGGATTATGTTAGCAGTAACTGCATTGTTTATGAAATCTTGCAGATACGATGTCAAAATATTGTTTCCTTGACGATTTTCTTGAGGAAAGGTTGTATGTGATACAACCAGAAGGTTTTGTCAGTCCTGAAAAATGCTAACAAGTATGCAAAGCTCCAGCAATCCTTCTAAGGACTGGAGTAAGCATCTCGGAGTTGGAATGTACGCTTTGATGATATGATCAAAGCTTTTGGGTTTATACAAAGTTTATGAGAAACTTGTATTTCCAAAGAAGTGAGTGGGAGCACTATAGAATTTCTGATGAGTATATGTTGTTGACATATTGTTGATCAGAAATGATGTAGAATTTCTGGAAAGCATATAGGGTTATTTGAAAAGTGTTTTTCAATGGAAAACCTGGATTAAGCTACTTGAACATTGAGCATCAAGATCTATAAGGATAGATCAAAACGCTTAATGGTATTTTCAAATGAGCACATACCTTGACATGATCTTGAAGGTGTTCAAGATGGATCAGTCAAAGAAGGAGTTCTTGCCTGAGTTGTAAGGTATGAAGTTATGAAGTTAAAGCTCGACCACGGCAGGAGAAAGAGGAAGGACGAAGGTCGTCCCCTATGCTTTTGTCATAGGCTCTATACGGTATGCCATGCTGAGTACCGCACCTGATGTGTGCCTTGCCACATGTCTGGCAAGAGGGTACAAAGGTGATCTAGGAGTAGATCACCAGATAGCGGTCAAAATTATCCTTAGAGGAATAAGGATATGTTTCTCGGTTATGGGGGTGATAAAGAGTTCGATGTAAAGAGTTACATCGATGCAAGCTTAACACCTATCCGGATAGCTCTGAGTAGAGATACCGGATACGTATAATGGAGCAACAATTTAGAATAGCTCCAAGTAGAACAGTTATTTGAAATGGCTCCAAATATAGCATAGAGATTTGCGAAGTACATACGGATCTGAATGTTGCACACCCGTTGACTAAAACCTCTCTCACAAGCATAACATGATCAAACCCAAAACTCATTGAGTGTTAATCATATAGTGATGTGAACTAGATTATAGACTCTAGTAAACTCTTTGGATGTTGGTCACATGGCGATGTGACCTGTGAGTGTTAATCACATGGCGATGTGAACTAGATTATTGACTCTAGTGCAAGTGGGAGACTGTTGGAAATATGCCCTAGAGGCAATAATAAATTGGTTATTATTATATTTCCTTGTTCATGATAATAGTTTATTATCCATGCTAGAATTGTATTGATAGGAAACTCGGATACATGTGTGGATACATAGACAACACCATGTCCCTCGTAAGCCTCTAGTTAACTAGCTCGTTGATCAATAGATGGTTACGGTTTCCTGACCATGGACGTTGGATGTCGTTGATAACGGGATCACATCATTAGGAGAATGATGTGATGGACAAGACCCAATCCTAAGCCTAGCACAAAGATCGTGTAGTTCGTATGCTAAAGCTTTTCTAAATGTCAAGTATCATTTCCTTAGACCATGAGATTGTGCAACTCCCGGATACCATAGGAATGCTTTGGGTGTGCCAAACGTCACAACGTAACTGGGTGGCTATAAAGGTGCACTACGGGTATCTCCAAAAGTGTCTGTTGGGTTGGCATGAATCGAGACTGGGATTTGTCACTACGTGTGATGGAGAGGTATCTCTGGGCCCACTCGGTAGGACATCATCATAATGTGCACAATGTGACCAAGGAGTTGATCACGGGATGATGTGTCACGGAACGAGTAAAGAGACTTGCCGGTAACAAGATTGAACAAGGTATCGGATACCGACGATCGAATCTCGGGCAAGTACAATACCGCTGGACAAAGGGAATTGAATACGGGATTGATTGAATCCTCGATATCGTGGTTCATCCGATGAGATCATCGTGGAACATGTGTGAGCCAACATGGGTATCCAGATCCCGCTGTTGGTTATTGACCGGAGAGTCGTCTCAGTCATGTCTGCATGTCTCCCGAACCCATAGGGTCTACACACTTAAGGTTCGGTGACGCTAGGGTTGTAGAGATATTAGTATGCGGTAACTCGAAAGTTGTTCGGAGTCCCGGATGAGATCACGGACGTCACGAGGAGTTCCGGAATGGTCCGGAGGTAAAGATTTATATATGGGAAGTCCTATTTTGGCCACCGGAAATGTTCGGGATTTTTCGGTATTGTACCGGGAAGGTTCTAGAAGGTTCCGGAGTGGGGCCCACCTGCATGGGGGGACCCACATGCACGTGGGTAGTGGGGGCAAGGCCCCACACCCCTGGTCAAGGCGCACCAAGATCCCCCCTTAGAAGGAATAAGATCATATCCCGAAGGGATAAGATCAAGATCCCTAAAAAGGGGGGATAACAATCGATGGGGAAGGGAAATGATGGGATTTCTTTCCCCCACCTTTGCCAACGCCCCAATGGACTTGGAGGGCAAGAAACCAGCCCCCTCCACCCCTATATATAGTGGGGAGGCGCATGGGAGCCGCACCCTAGCCCCTGGCGCCTCCATCTCCCCTCGTAACACCTCTCCCTCTTGCTGAGCTTGGCAAAGCCCTGCCGAGATCCCCGTTGCTTCCACCACCACGCCGTCGTGCTGCTGGATCGCCATCAACCTCTCCTTCCCCCTTGCTGGATCAAGAAGGAGGAGACGTCTTCCCCAACCGTACGTGTGTTGAACACGGAGGTGTCGTCTGTTTGGCGCTCGGTCATCGGTGATTTGGACCACGACGAGTACGACTCCATCAACCCCGTTCTCTTGAACGCTTCCGCTCATGATCTACAAGGGTATGTAGATGCACTCCTCTCTCTCGTTGCTAGATGACTCCATAGATTGATCTTGGTGATGCGTAGAAAATTTTAAAATTCTGCTACGTTCCCCAACATTAACAAACTCATTCCGATTAACATGAAACCGGAGAAATTTCGAATAACACTAGGTTACCTCAACGGGGATATGCACATCCCCAATAATAAGTATATCATATTTCTTCTTGACAGTAGGAAGAGGAAATTCAAAACCTCCAAATATAATCGATGGAATTTTTTCGATAGAATTGATACTATGAACTTGAGGTTGTTTCCTCGGAAAGTGTACCGTATGCTCATTACCATTAACATGAAAAGTGACATTGCCTTTGTTGCAAACAATAACAGCCCCTGCAGTATTAAGAAAAGGTCTTCCAAGAATAATAGACATACTATCGTCCGCGGGAATATCAAGAATAACAAAGTCCATTAAAATAGTAACGTTTGCAACCACAACAGGCACATCCTCACAAATACCGACAGGTATAGCAGTTGATTTATCAGCCATTTGCAAAGATATTTCAGTAGGTTTCAACTTATTCAAGTCAAGTCTACGATATAAAGAGAGAGGCATAACACTAACACCGGCTCCAAGATCACATAAAGCAGTTTTAACATAGTTTCTTTTAATGGAGCATGGTATAGTAGGTACTCCTGGATCTCCAAGTTTCTTTGGTATTCCACCCTTAAAAGTATAATTAGCAAGCATGGTGGAAATTTCAGCTTCCAGTATCTTTCTTTTATTTGTAATAATATCTTTCATGTGCTTAGCATAAGGATTGGTTTTGAGCATATCAGTTAATCGCATACGTAAAAAGATAGGTCTAATCATTTCAGCAAAGCGCTCAAAATCCTCATCGTCCTTTTTCTTGGATGGTTTGGGAGGAAAAGGCATGGGTTTCTGAACCAAAGGCTCTCTTTCTTTACCATGTTTCCTAGCAACAAAGTCTTTCTTATCATAACGTTGATTCTTTGATTGTGGGTTATCAAGATCAACAGCAGGTTCAATTTCTATATCATTATCATTACTGGGTTGAGCATCATTATGAACATCATCATTAACATTTTCATTAGGTTCATGTTCATTGCCAGATTGAGTTTCAACATCAGAAATAGAAATATCATTTGGATTATCAGGTGGTTCAGCAATAGGTTCACTAGAGGTTTGCACAGTTCTATCATTTTTCTTTTTCTTCTTTTTAGAAGAACTAGGTGCATCAATATTATTTCTCTGAGAATCTTGCTCAATTCTCTTAGGGTGGCCTTCAGGATACAAAGGTTCCTGAGTCATTCTACCAGTTCTAGTAGCCACTTTAACAGCATAATCATTTTTCTTACTAATCATCTCATTGAGCAATTCTTTTTGAGCTTTAAGTACTTGTTCTACTTGAGTGCTAACCATAGAAGTATGTTTGCTAACAAGTTTAAGTTCACCTCTAATATTAGCTATATAATCACCCAAGTATTTAATCATATCAGCATCTTGTTTTAATTGTCTACCAAAATAAGCATTGAAGTCTTCTTGTTTAAACATAAAATTATCAAACTCATCCAAGCATTGACTAGCAATTTTAGTATGAGGGATTTCAGCTTTATCATATCTATAGAGAGAATTTACCTTTACTACCTGTGTCGGGTTATCGAGGTCTAGAGGTTCTTCAATAAATAAAGGATTAAGATCATATGTTTCTTCAACAGGCGGTAAATTAAGACCATGTATTTCTTCAATAGGAGGTAAATTCTTAACATCTTCAGCTTTAATACCTTTTTCTTTCATAGATTTCTTTGCCTCTTGCATATCTTCAGGACTGAGAAATAGAATACCTCTCTTCTTCGGAGTTGGTTTAGGAATAGGATCATTAATTGGAGCAGGAGCTAGCCCAGGAGCTGGCTCCGGAGGTGTCCAATTATTTTCATTTGTCAACATATTATTCAATAAGATTTCTGCTTCATCCAGTGTTCTTTCCCTGAAAAGAGAACCAGCACAACTATCTAGGTAATCTCTGGAAGCATCGGTTAGTCCATTATAAAAGATATCAAGTATTTCATTTTTCTTAAGAGGATGATCAGGCAAAGCATTAAGTAACTGAGAAGCCTCCCCCAAGCTTGTGGGAGACTCTCTTCTTTAATTTGCACAAAGTTGTATATTTTCTTTAAAGCAGCTTGTTTCTTATGAGCATGGAAATATTTAGCAGAGAAGTAATAAATCATATCCTGGGGACTACGCACACAACCAGGATCAAGAGAATTAAACCATATCTTAGCATCACCTTTAATGAGAACGGAAATATTTTAAGGATATAAAAGTAGCGAGATCTCTCGTCATTAGTGAACAGGGTGGCTATATCATTTAATTTAGTAAGATGTGCTACAACAGTTTCAGATTCATAGCCATGAAAAGGATCGGATTTAACCAAAGTAATTATATCAGGATCAACAGAGAATTCATAATCCTTATCAGCAACACAGATAGGTGAAGTAGCAAAAGTAGGGTCAGGTCTCATCCTAGCATTTAGAGATTGCTTATTCCATTTAGCTAATAACCTTTTGAGTTCATATCTATCCTTGCAAGCTAAAATAGCTAAAGAAGCATCTTGATCAAATAAATAACCCTCAGGAATAACAAGTGATTCTTCATCATCACTTTCATCTTCATAATCGGATTCAATATTTTCAATTTCTCTAGCCCTAGCAAGTCGTTCCTCGAGAAAATCACTAAGTGGCATAGTAGTATCAGGCATATAGGTAGTTTCATCATAAGTATCATGTATAGCATAAGTAGCATCATCAATAACATGCGACATATCAGAACGAATAGCAGAAGCAGGTTTAGGTGTCGCAAGCTTACTCATAACAGAAGGTGAATCAAGTGCAGAGCTAGATGGCAGTTCCTTACATCCCCTCGTAGTTGAGGGATAAATTGCTGTCTTAGCGTCTTTCAAATTCTTCATGGTGTCCAGCAGATATAAATCCCAAGTGACTCAAAGAATAGAGCTATGCTCCCCGGTAATGGCGCCAGAAATTAGTCTTGATAACCCACAAGTATAGGGGATCGCAACAGCTTTCGAGGGTAGAGTATTCAACCCAAATTTATTGATTCGACACAAGGGGAGCCAAAGAATATTCTCAAGTATTAGTGGCTGAGTTGTCAATTCAAGCACACCTGGAAACTTAGTATCTGCAGCAAAGTGTTTAGTAGCAAAGTAATATGATAGTGATGGTAACGGTAACAAAAGAGTAATGATAGCAAAGTAATGTTTTTGGTATTTTGTAGTGATTGTAACAATAGCAACGGGAAAGTAAATAAGCGTAAACCAGTATATGGAAAGCTCGTAGGCATTGGATCAATGATGGATAATTATGACGGATGCAGTTCATCATGTAACAGTCATAACATAGGGTGACACATAATTAGCTCCAATTCGTCAATGTAATGTAGCATGTATTCCGAATATAGTCATGCGTGCTTATGGAAAAGAACTTGCATGACATCTTTTGTCCTACCCTCCCGTGGCAGCGGGGTCCTAATGTAAACTAAGGGATATTAAGGCCTCCTTTTAATAGAGAACCGGAACAAAGCATTAGCACATAGTGAATACATGAACTCCTCAAACTATGGTCATCACCGGTAGGTATCCCGATTATTGTCACTTCAGGGTTAACGGATCATAACACATAATAGGTGACTATAGACTTGCAAGATAGGATCTAGAACTCTCATATATTGATGAAAACATAATAGGTTCAGATCTGAAATCATGGCACTCGGGCCCTAGTGACAAGCATTAATCATAGCAAAGTCATAGCAACATCAATCTCAGAACATAGTGGATACTAGGGATCAAACCTAACAAAACTAACTCGATTACATGGTGAATCTCATCCAACCCAACACCGTCCAACAAGCCTACGATGGAATTACTCACGCACGATGGTGAGCATCATGAAATTGGTGATGGAGGATGGTTGATGATGACGACGGCGACGAATCCCCCTCTTCAGAGCCCCGAACGGACTCCAGATCAGCCCTCCCAAGAGGTTTTAGGGCTTGGCGGCGGCTCTGTATCGTAAAATGCGATGATTTCTTTCTCTTTTTTTTCTCCCTGAAAGCAGTTATATACAGTTGGAGTTGGGGTCGGGGGGTCTCCAGGGGGCCCACGAGGTAGGGGCGCGCCCTGGGGGGGGGCGCCCCCCACCCTCGTGAGAAGGGTGTGGGCCCCCTGGTCTTCATCTTTGGCGAGGATTTTTTATTATTTATTGTAAGATATCCCGTGGAGTTTCAGGTCATTCCGAGAACTTTTGTTTTCTGCACATAAAACAACATCATGGCAATTCTGCTGAAAACAGCTGATACGTCTCCAACGTATCTATAATTTTTGATTGCTCCATGCTATATTATCTACTGTTTTGGACTATATTGGGCTTTATTTTCCACTTTTATATTATTTTTGGGACTAACCTATTAACCGGAGGCCCAGCCCAGAATTGCTGTTTTTTGCCTATTTTAGTGTTTCGAAGAAATGGAATATCAACGGAGTCCAAACGGAATAAACCTTTCTGGAACGTGATTTTCTTCCCAAATACGACCCAGGAGACTTGTACCCTACAACAAGGAAGCTTCAAGGTGGGCACGAGGTAGGGGGGGCGCCCTATACCCCCAGGCACGCCCCCCACCCTCGTGGGCCCACCGAAGCTCCACCGACGTACTTCTTCCTCCTATATATACCTACGTACCCCCAAACGAATAGATACGGAGCCAAAAACCTAATTCCACCGCCGCAACTTTCTGTATCCACGAGATCCCATCTTGGGGCATGTTTCGGAGCTCCGCCGGAGAGGGCCATCATCACGGAGGGCTTCTACATCATCATAGCCTCTCCGATGAAGTGTGAGTAGTTTACCTCAGAGCTTTGGGTCCATAGTTATTAGCTAGATGGCTTCTTCTCTCTTTTTGGATCTCAATACAAAGTTCTCCCCCTCTCTTGTGGAGATCTATTCGATGTAATCTTCTTCTTTTTTGCGGTGTGTTTGTTGAGACCGATGAATTGTGGGTTTATGATCAAGTCTATCTATGAATAATATTTGAATCTTCTCTGAATTCTTTTATGTATGATTAGTTATCTTTGCAAGTTTCTTTGAATTATCAGTTTGGTTTGGCCTACTAGATTGGTTTTTCTTGCCTTGGGAGAAGTGCTTAGCTTTGGGTTCGATCTTGCGGTGTCCTTTCCCAGTGCACTAGTAGAAAAGGGGGCAAAGGTCCACGCCGGGTCAGCCCATTAGTCCCGGTTCAGTCATGAACCGGGACTAATGTGAGCATTGGTCCCGGTTCGTGCGGCTAAGGCAGTAGTCCCGGTTCACCTGAGCCCTTTAGTCCCGGTTTGTGGCACGAATCGGGACTAAAGGGTGGGATGCCCTTTAGTCCCGGTTTGTGTCTCAAACCGGGACTAAAGATTAGACCTTTAGTCCCGGTTTGAGACACAAACCAGGACTAAAGGGTGCAATGCCCTTTAGTTCCAGTTTGTGTCTCAAACCGGGACTAAAGGTCCCATTTTCAAACTCTACCCCCCCCCCAGTGGATCGCCTTTTTTGTTTCGAAAAAATCAAAAGAAAATGATAAAAACTTCAAAAAATAAAATCCTTCAAGAGGTAGTTATATTACTACATCTACTAGTTAGGAAAATTTAAAAACTTAAATTTGGACATGTTTTGCAAAAATGTAGGGAAAATGTAAAACGGCTATAACTTTTGCATACGATGTCGGGAAAAAATGTATAATATATCAAAATGTTCAAAACGAAAATCCGCTTCCGATTTTGACGGCCTATGGCCTATTTGCAAATTTTTAGAATCCTCAAATTCTAAAAGGAAAAAAAGTTATGCTCAAATTTCAGTTTTTTTGAATTTTTGTTAAATCTGCTCAAACTACTTATTCAAGAAGTATTAGCGTTATAAATAATTATTCAAGAATATTAGTTTTACTAAATAATTATTTCAGTTTTTTTGAATTTTGGTCAAATATGGTCAAACTGTGGTCAAATTGTGGTCAAACAATGGTCAAACTACTTATTCAAGAAATATTAGTGTTACTAAATAATTATTTCAGTTTTTTTGAATTTTGGTCAAATCTGGTCAAACTATGGTCAAACTATGGTCAAACTAGGGTCAAACTACTTATTCAAGAAATATTAGTGTTACTAAATAATTATTGTTTTTTAGAACAATAGTTTCAAACTCAAACAGTGAAATGTGTGACTTCATGATCAAGCTAAATTCCTGAGGGTTAATAGGATTGACATCTTACTATTGTCAGGAAAACAACAAGTGCAGACTTGGAAACGAGGGAGAATAGAACCCGGAAGTTAAGCGTGCTCAGGCTAGAGTCGTGAGAGGATGGGTGACCGTTCGGGAGGTTAGATGATGAGGGGTGATTAGAGACTAAAGGTCAAATTGAGCAGTGATGAGGGGTGATTAGAGATTAGAGGTTAAAATAATTTAGAAATTTGAAATTCAAAAAAAATTCAAAAAAATTCAAAAAAGAAATTTCAAAAAAATCATAAAATTTCCTTTAGTACCGGTTGGTGTTACCAACCGGGACTAAAGGTGGACCTCCAGGCAGCGGCCACGTGGAGGGCCTTTAGTCCCGGTTTGTATAAGAACCGGGACTAAAGGGGGAGGCTTTAGTACCGACCCTTTAGTCCCGGTTCCAGAACCGGGACTAAAGGCCCTTATGAACCGGGACTAAAGGCAGCAAGGCACGTATTGCATCGTTGCCATCGAGGATAACAAGATGGGGTTTATTTCATATTTGCATCAATTTATCTCTCTACATCATCTCATCTTGCTTAAAGCGTTACTCTATTTTAACTTAATACTCTAGATGCATGCTGGATAGCGGTCGATGAGTGGAGTAATAGTAGTAGATGCAGAATCGTTTCGGTCTACTTGTCATGGACGTGATGCCTATATACATGATCATGCCTAGATATTCTCATAATTATGCTCAATTCTGTCAATTGCTCAACAGTAATTTGTTCACCCACTGTAGAATACTTATGCTCTTGAGAGAAGCCACTAGTGAAACCTATGACCCCCGAGTCTATTCTCATCATATCAATCTCCATCGGTTTAATCTTGCTTTGCTTTTTACTTTGCCTTTTACTTTTCACTTTGCATCTCTATACCAAAAATACCAAAAATATTATATCTATCAGGTCTCACTCTCGTAAGTGACCGTGAAGGGATTTGACAACCCCTAATCGTGTTGGTTGCGAGTAGCTATCGTTTTGTGCAGGTACGAGGGACTTGAGCGTGGCCTCCTACTGGATTGATACCTTGGTTCTCAAAAACTAAGGGAAATACTTACGCTACTCTGCTGTATCATCCTTTCCTCTTCGGGGAAATCCAACGCAAGCTCAAGAGGTAGCAAGAAGAATTTTTGGCGCTGTTGCCGGGGAGTCTATGCAAAAAGTCAACATACCAAGTACCTATCACAATCCCTATCTCTCGCATTACATTAGTTGCCATTTGCCTCTCGTTTTCCTCTCCCCCACTTCACCCTTGCCATTTTATTCGCCCTCTCTTTCTCAATCTCCTTCTCCTTCTTTTTCTCCATTTGGCGCCTTTTTCTCGCTTGCCTTGTCATCATGGCTAATCTTATCTCTTCTCCGTTATCTCCCGAGAATGAAGTCCTAAATTTTAAACAAAAGGAGGGAGAAAATCTGAAAGACGCTTGGTATAGAATTTGCAATGCTCAAAATAGATCTACCAGGAAGCAATCTACTTCAGACCTTCTTCGCAATTTTTATGTAGGTGCTAGTCCTTGGTATAGATATATCCTTGATACCATTACCGGGGGGAATTTCTTGGGTAGCCACACTTTTGATTCTTATAATGCTATGATAGATTTATTTGGCTCACCACCTCTTTTGGTTAATGGAACTATGTTAACTTTGGAGCATGTTATGCAAAGGCTTGAAATTATTGAAAACAAAGTTGCTACCATTGAATCAATTGATAATATAGATAAAAAGATCCATAATCAAATTACTCAATATGGATCTAAGGTAGGAATGACTTTGAAAAATATTAAGTAAAAGGAACCCATGGTTAATGAGAAAATAAATCTAGATTCCACTAGAATCGATAAACTTGAGGGTATCATACCAACTTAAGAACCGCTTTTTCTTCCGTAAAGAATACTTCTAGTCCTCCCACTAAAATTACCAAGCTTATGTATGTTCCTAAGAATAAGGGTGAATCATCTAGTAAGGAAACTGCAGATCTTAAATCTATAAGCATTCATCCCGATATTTTTGCTATCATTAAGGAACCTTATGCTACGAATGAATTTTTTGATCGTGTGCCTAAAAGTTTTATAATTACTAGAAAGTAAGAAATTTCTAAGAAAGATATATGCCTCATTGAAGAATTGCCTACCAAAGATGGCAATACCTAGATCTATCCTCACTTTTATGCCTAGCTAGGTGCGTTAAACGATAGCGCTTGTTGGGAGGCAACCCAATTTTATTTTTAGTTTTTTGTGTTTTTCTTCTGTTAGGGAATAAATAACCCATCTACCTTCTGTTTGGATGTGGTTTTGTGTTTTAATTAGTGTTTGTGCCAAGTTAGACATATTAGATCTTCTTGGATGATAGTTATTTGATCTTGCTGTAATTTCCAGAAACTTTGCGTTCAGTGGCCGAATTGTTAAAAATCACCAGAACGTGATAAAATACTGATTCCAATTGCTGCTGATCAATAACAAATTGTCTAGGTCTTCCAATTTTGGTAGATTGTTTGGAGTTCCAGAAGTTTGCGTTAGTTACAGATTACTACAGACTGTTCTGTTTTTGACAGATTCTATTTTTCATGTGTTGTTTGCTTATTTTGATGAATCTATGGTTAGTAAAATAGTTTATAATCCATAGAGAAGTTTTAATACAGTAGATTTAACACCAATATAAATAAAGAATGAGTTTATTACAGTACCTTGAAGTGGTCTTTTGTTTTCTTTCTCTAACGGAGCTCACAAGATTTCTATTGAGTTTTGTGTTGTGAAGATTTCAAGTTTTGGGTGAATTCTTGTGATGGATTATGGAACAAGGAGTGGCAAGAGCCTAAGCTTGGGGATGCCCATGGCACCCCCAAGATAATCCAAGGGCACCAAAAAGTCAAAGCTTGGGGATTCCCCGGAAGGCATCCCCTCTTTCGTCCACTTCCATCGGTAATTTACTTGGAGCTATATTTTTATTCACCAACATGATATGTGTTTTGCTTGGAGCGTCTTGTATTATTTGTGTCTTTGGTTGTTAGTGTGCCACAATCATCCTTGCTGTACACACCTTTTGAGAGAGCCATACATGAATTAGAATTTGATAGAATACTCTACGTGCTTCACTTATATCTTTTGAGCTAAGTAGTTTTGCTCTATGTGCTTCACTTATATCTTTTGAGCGCTATAATTTTGCTCTATGTGCTTCACTTAGATATTTTAGAGCACGGAGGTGGATTTGTTTAAAAGAAACTATTGATCTCTCATGCTTCACTTAAATTATTTTGAGAGTCTTAATAGCATGGTAATTTGCTTAATAGTAACATGCTTGGTATTCAAGATTTGTGAAACTTTCTTTTGAGTGTGTTGAATACTAAGAAAAGTTGGATGCTTGATAATTGTTTTGAGATATGGAGGTAGTAATATCAAAGTCATGCTAGTAGAGTAATTGTGAATTTGAGAAGTGCTTGAGTTAAAAGTTTGCAAGTCCCGTAGCATGCACGTATGGTAAACGTTATGCAACAAATTTGAAACATGAGGTGTTATTTGATTGTCCTCCTTATGAGTGGCGGTCGGGGACGAGCGATGGTCTTTTCCTACCAATCTATCCCCCTAGGAGCATGCGCGTAATACTTTGGTTTTTGATGGCTTGTAGATTTTTGCAATAAGTATATGAGTTCTTTATCACTAATGTTGAGTCCATGTATTATACGCACTCTCACACTTCCATCATTGCTAGCCTCTACAGTACCGTGTATTACCCTTTCTCACATCGAGAGTTGGTGCAAACTTCGCCGGTGCATCCAAACCCCGTGATATGGTACGCTCTTTCACACATAAACCTCCTTATATCTTCCTCAAAACAGCCACCATACCTACCTATTATGGCATTTCCATAGCCATTCCGAGATATATTGCCATGCAACTTTCCACCATCCAGTTTATCATGACACATTCATCATTGTCATATTGCTTAGCATGATCATGTAGTTGACATAGTATTTGTGGCAAAGCCACTGTTCATAATGTTTTCATACTTGTCACTCTTGATTCATTGCATATCTCGGTACACCGCCGGAGGCATCCATATAGAGTCATACTTTGTTCTAGTATCGAGTTGTAATCATTGAGTTGTAAATAAATAGAAGTGTGATGATCATCATTCAATAGAGCATTGTCCCAAAAAAAGAGAAAGGCCAAAGAAAAAAAATAAAAAGGGGCAATGCTACTATCCTTTTTTCCACACTTGTGCTTCAAAGTAGCACCATGTTCTTCATATAGAGAATCTCTTGAGTTTTCAGTTTCATATACTAGTGGGAATTTTCATTATAGAACTTGGCTTGTATATTCCAGCAATGGGCCTCCTCAAGTGCCCTAGGTCTTCGTGAGCAAGCAAGTTGGATGCACACCCACTTAGTTTCTTTTGTTGAGCTTTCATACATGTATATCTCTAGTGCATCCGTTGCATGGCAATCCCTACTCCTTGCATTAACATCAATTGATGGGCATCTCCATAGCCCATTGATTAGCCTCATTGATGTGAGACTTTCTCCTTTTTGTCTTCTCCACATAACACCCATCATTATATTCTATTCCACCCATAGTGCTATATCCATGGCTCACGCTCATGTATTGCGTGAAAGTTTATGAGTTTGAAATTATTAAGGTATGAAACAATTGCTTGGCTTGTCATCGGGGTTGTGCATGATGAGAGCATTCTTGTGGATGAAAATGGAGCATGACTAAACTATATGATTTTGTAGGGATGAACTTTCTTTGGCCATGTTACTTTAAGAAAACATAATTGCTTTGTTGGTTTGCTTGAAGTATTATTATTCTCTATGTCAATATGAACTTTTGTCTTGAATCTTCCTAATCTGAATATTCATACCACAATTAAGAAGATTTGCATTGAAATTATGACAAGTAGCACTCCGCATCAAAAATTCTCTTTTTATCATTTACCTACTCGAGGACGAGCAGGAATTAAGCTTGGGGATGCCTGATACGTCTCCAACGTATCTATAATTTTTGATTGCTCCATGCTATATTATCTACTGTTTTGGACTATATTGGGCTTTATTTTCCACTTTTATATTATTTTTGGGACTAACCTATTAACCGGAGGCCCAGCCCAGAATTGCTGTTTTTTTGCCTATTTCAGTGTTTCGAAGAAAGGGAATATCAAACGGAGTCCAAACGGAATAAACCTTTCTGGAACGTGATTTTCTTCCCGAATATGACCCAGGAGACTTGGACCCTACGCCAAGGAAGCTTCAAGGTGGGCACGAGGTAGGGGGGCGCGCCCTATACCCCCAGGCGCGCCCCCACCCTCGTGGGCCCACCGAAGCTCCACCGACGTACTTCTTCCTCCTATATATACCTACGTACCCCCAAACGAACAGATACGGAGCCAAAAACCTAATTCCACCACCGCAACTTTCTGTATCCACGAGATCCCATCTTGGGGCATGTTCCAAAGCTCCGCCGGAGAGGGCCGTCATCACAGAGGGCTTCTACATCATCATAGCCTCTCCGATGAAGTGTGAGTAGTTTACCTCAGACCTTCGGGTCCATAGTTATTAGCTAGATGGCTTCTTCTCTCTTTTTGGATCTCAATACAAAGTTCTCTCCCTCTCTTGTGGAGATCTATTCGATGTAATCTTCTTCTTTTTTGCGGTGTATTTGTTGAGACCGATGAATTGTGGGTTTATGATCAAGTCTATCTATGAATAATATTTGAATCTTCTCTGAATTCTTTTATGTATGATTAGTTATCTTTGCAAGTCTCTTTGAATTATCAGCTTGGTTTGGCCTACTAGATTGGTTTTTCTTGCCATGGGAGAAGTGCTTAGCTTTGGGTTCGATCTTGCGGTGTCCTTTCCCAGTGACCGAAGGGGCAGCAAGGCACGTATTGCATCGTTGCCATCGAGGATAACAAGATGGGGTTTATTTCATATTGCATGAATTTATCTCTCTACATCATGTCATCTTGCTTAAAGCGTTACTCTGTTTTTAACTTAATACTCTAGATGCATGCTGGATAGCGGTCGATGAGTGGAGTAATAGTAGTAGATGCAGAATCGTTTCGGTCTACTTGTCACGTACGTGATGCCTATATACATGATCATGCCTAGATATTCTCATAATTATGCTCAATTCTGTCAATTGCTCAACAGTAATTTGTTCACCCACCGTAGAATACTTATGCTCTTGAGAGAAGCCACTAGTGAAACCTATGGCCCCCCGGGTCTATTCTCATCATATCAATCTCCATCACTTTAATCTTGCTTTGCTTTTTACTTTGCCTTTTACTTTTCACTTTGCATCTCTATACCAAAAATACCAAAAATATTATATCTATCAGATCTCACTCTCGTAAGTGACCGTGAAGGGATTGACAACCCCTAATCGCCTTGGTTGCGAGTAGCTATCGTTTTGTGCAGGTACGAGGGACTTGAGCGTGTCCTCCTACTGGATTGATACCTTGGTTCTCAAAAACTGAGGGAAATACTTACGCTACTCTGCTGCATCATCCTTTCCTCTTTGGGGAAATCCAACGCAAGCTCAAGAGGTAGCAACAGCGTCATTCCGGGTTAGTTCCATTCAAATCATACAAGTTAGAGTCCAAAACAAGGGCAAAAGTGTTTGGAAAAGTAGATACGTTGGAGACGTATCAACGGTGTGTTGATGATGAACTCCTTGCTCTTGTCCTTCAAATGACAGTCTCACCAACACTCAACTCTCTCTCACTGATTTGGATTTGATGGAAAGATGATTTGAGTGGAAAGCAAGTTGGAGAAGGCTAGAGGTCAAGATTTATCTGGTTGGAGTGGATTATCTTGACCTCGACACATGAGTAGGTGGTTCTCTCTCAGAAAATGTATGCTGAAAGTGTAGGCATATTATGATGGCTCTCCTCACAAATGAAGAGTGGGTGGAGGGGTATTTATAGCCTCCACACAAAATCTAATCGTTACACACAACTCACGAAACTCGGTGGGACCGAATCAGAAAACTTGGTCAGACCGATTTAGTTCAAAATGTGACCGTTAGGCATTTCGGTGGGACCGATATGATCAACTCGGCGGGACCGATGTTCTATGGTTAGGGCAATAGCACGTCTCGGTTTGACCGATTACGCAAACTCGGTGAGACAAATTTTGGTAATAAGCAAAACAGAGAGTTGGTCAAGCAAACTCGATGGGACCAATTACATATCTCGGTGGGACCGAAATTATTGCAATAGGTAACAGAGAGTTTGCAAGCCCAGCTCGGTGAGACCGAGATCCCATCGGTGAGACCGAATTGATTAGGGTTTGTGGAAGTGGCTGTGTCAAGTGAACTCAGTGGCGCCGGATGGAAAATTTTGGTGGGGCCGAGTTTTACTTTTGGTTTGGGACATATGTGGATATGAGAAAGTGGTTGAGGGCTTTAGAGCATATCACTAAGCACTTTGAGCAAGTAAGCCATTAAGCAACACCTCATCTATTGGCTTTCCTATGGACTCAATGTGATCTTGGATCGCTAAAAGCAAAATGTAGAGTCTTGAGCCTTAGAGCTTGAGCCAATCTGTTGTCCTTAGCATTTTGAAGGGGTTCCACATCTTCTTGTCCACGCCACTCCATCTGTTGAACTTATCTGAAATATACTAGATAAAAACATTAGTCCAACAAGAGATATGTTGACATTAATTACCAAAACCACCAAGGGAGCACTTGTGCTTTCAATCTCCCCTTTTTTGGTAATTGATGACAACATACATCAAAGCTTTAGACAGGGATATAGAGAATGGTAAGTAAAGCCTTGGAAAGACATGTAACATGCATAGACTCCCCCTATATGTATTAAATCATGTCAATGTGGAACATAAGAGCATGTGAATGCATAATCATGACAGAGCAAGCAATGTGTTACATGTATCTTGACTATATGCATCAGGGCAAATGATATGAATATATGAAGTGTAACCTCATGTTCATGATTCCTTCTTGCAAACAATATGTACATCAGCAAGAAATCTTCATGCACATGACTATGATGCATATACTTACCTTGTGGTCTCGAGTTGTCTTAGGAAGAGATGAACCTGAATAAACAAGGTTAGATAACACAGATACATCTACTAGACAGAGCAAACAAAAGAACCACAAGAGTACCAAGATTGGGATGACATGTATAGTGTGAGTACTGGGTACTCTAATGGATATAGACATGTCCCCAAAGGATAAGGATATGTAATGAATTTCAAGGATTTCCTTCCCTAGCAGTCCTTCTCCCCCTGAATCTTGTATTGGATAATGGGAGAACATAGGGAAACAAAATCAGAGCAAAACAGATCATAAACATAAACATAACATAGACATGTCTTTCCTCTCTTAAAGACATGTGACTTCTCTTCTCTTGAACAACAAGCATCTGGAGCCTTTGATGTGATTACCTCTCTCTCCCTTTTTCTCTCTCTCTCCCCTTTTGAAGAGAATAAGCTTTGATGTGATCTCTCTCTCCCCCTTTGACATCAATTTCCAAGAAGGGATCTTCTAGAGTGTGAGTCAAAATAGGTTTGGTCCTTGAGTCACATAGCAAAGCAGCATATAGATTGTGATGCTGGTAGAGGACAAGAATCATCGAGTGAATCTGGAACAAAAGTGCAGGAACAAGTGGCAAATTGTTTTCTCTGCAGTGAAATCGGTGACACCGAGTTATATTTTTCGGTTGCACCGAAATGGTTCGACTTGACCGAAAGAGACGAATCGGTATGACTGAGTTCCAGACAGAGAGAACATTTGTCACCTCAGCTCACTAGGCAAATAAGATCTCACAAAGATTTTCAAGGAACTAACTGAAGGATTGGCAATGAATTGGATGCTGGGAATGCAGAACAAAAAAAGAAAAAGAAAAGAAGTCTAGATGAAGGGAAACAAATATGCAAGAGACAAATGCAAGAATACATAGAAACACTAGAGAACTTCATCTAGAATTGGTCGACGACAAAGTCACCTATGTTAGAGCATATTGACTGAGGAGTCAAGTGAGAAAAATTGATCGTATGTCATACTCACCGTTTAAGCTCAAAATGGGGTTACCATTTGTCGATTTAAGCTTTTGATGTATTCGCATCTTGTTGAGTTGCTTTGACCCATGACTAGGGGTAAAGCTTCTCTAAGATGGAATAACATACCTTGGGTGGTGGTGTTGAACTTGATCAAGTAGTTGAACTTGTGTGGGATGCTCAAGGTTGATGTACCTCATCAAAGATTTGAAGCACCACTTGTAGTTTGATTTCATCTACTACATGGGTTAGTCTTGCAAGGAAGAGCACTTGTGTGTCCAATTTGACAATCATGAATTTGCTACCAAAGGAAATTTGATATATATAATTTGTCAAAGGATATGCTGAGGGGTTTCATGCTTCCTTGTCTTCAACCACTGTAAGGGCATATTTATCCCTAAGGTGTTTTGGTGATTGATGACAATGCTTTTGCGGACTAATCGTGTGCCTTGAGTATTTCAGATATTTCATTACTAGGCATAACACTACAAGAAATATTTCAACTTGTGACCACCACTATTGGTCACCGAATGGTCGCAAATTTCCATTTGTGACCTTTTTGTGACCAAAAACATAAGGTCAAAAGCTGACCGTCATAAACTGACTATAGCGACCTTTCTTCTGGAATGGTCAAAGACGTTTATGACCAAAATACGTCTACTATGGTGTTTTGGTCACTAGCAACCTCCCCAGGCCATGTAGGCATCCAGCGTGGCAATCTGACGTGGCACAAGATTCAGCCCGGTCCAATTCGATTTTCTACATGGGCCTAGCCCAACAATTCGGCCTATTTGTGTTTTTTCTCATATTAATTTTGGCTAGGTAGATGGGCCAAGCCCAACAATTAAGCCTTCTCATTTTTGGGCCGTGGCCTTTTCCGCTAGAAAGTTTTAGTTTTTTTGTAATATAAAAAAGGTCCACTAGTCAAATGGGTCCCAGATGTCAGGTTCAGGTACGTGGGTCCCAGCTAGCAAGTTCATATTCTTCATATTTCAATTTAACAGTAAATAAATAACCAGTATTTAAATTGGCACAAACAAAACACACACATAATACTCCAAATATTATCAGCCAGATTCAGTACAGATCTCCTATTGTACAAATAGCATATACTTTACAATCTCTACACATAATAAGCTCATACAAGCTCTACAAGCTCTACACGTGATACGGTGCCCTGGTGTTAACCCTGTAGATCTACAAGTGTCTTCAATCTTCTTCAACATGGAGCTCCTTCGGTAGCGAGCACAAACTGGGCACCTGCATCATCATAGGAAGGCAATTTTAGATCATAAAAACGAATGTTCCAAGCACAGTTTAGAGAAAAGAACCAAGTAAATTTGCCCTCAATCATACAAACAAAGTTTAGAGAAAACCAAACATGAACAAGCACTTATTATGTAGTTTTTAAAGTTTTAAATACATTTATTTTCTATTAGCAAAACTGAATATGCTACTTCCTGATTCATGGCTGCATAGTTCAGCTAGCTACACCAGTTTGCTCTCATGCAAAAATTAGAAAGAAAAAAAAGAACAACAAATAAATCAACACTAATTTCTCTAACACATACAGTAACTTGCTGATATAACTTGTATAACTTGTATATTTTTCGATGGAAAACGGGATGCAAAATCATGTTTCAGTCTAGATCAATCTATCATGAGAAAACATGTATAACTCCCACTAGAATTTTTTAATGCAGTTGTGAATTATCCTGAAAACTTGTGCACTTAATGATGGTTAGATCCATCTTACAGAATAGTCTGATTCCAATATAAGTTAGGTACAGAACAGAATGTATAAGCATGAAGTAAGATAGGCCATGCATCAAACACAGAAATAATTTTACTAGGTAGCAGCATAGTAAGTTGGTTTTTAATAGGTAGCGGCATAGTAAGTTGTGACATTTAAAAAAACCAGTAAGAAGACCAGCGGCGGCTACTCCAGCCCGCTGCTCTCCTCCTGGACACCGCCATTGTATATTTAGCTAGCAATCATCAGCAACAAGTACAGAGTAAACTGGGACTTTGTTGTAGCTACAGAAACTGAAACAACACACACATCATGGAATTTCATATTATAGCCAACAAATATTTTACCAGAACACAGGGTGTTCTTCTCTGTATTTTAGAAACATGCAAACAAAGGTTTCAGTAAAAATAAAGAAGTGGAGTAGACAAATTATCATCAAGAAATCAATGGCCAGATGAGCACCACCACAACAAATTGGCACTAACACTTGGTCATCGACGCGATGCCCAAGCAAAGAACCAGCTCGCACATGCAAGATGGTGATTGCATACATACAAATCATGTGCTGGCAGAAAAAAACCCAAGCATGAGCTCATCTTCTCTCTCTCTGTTTGGTAACTAACAACCTAAATAAAATAAAATAAAAACATGACTTGTTCATACAGATCCCTCTAAAATTCCTTGGGACAAGTGCATCACATATTCGTCAACTTAGCAGCAGAAGTAGTGAGCACAGGAAGAGGGGGGCGGAGATGGAGGAGCTACCTGCCGCGATCGCAGTGGAAGCAGAGGAGCAGACCCCTCCTGCCCCTCCCCCACGAGCAGGACAGGGCTGCCGGCTGGGCACACCCCTACTCCTCCGCCTCCTCGAGCAGGAGACCCCCTTCCCCTACTGCTGCTTCGCACGCCGCATCACTAGTCACCTCCTCATGCAAGAAGTACACAATAAATAGACAGACGGTCAGTGAGGTACATTTTCACAGCAACAGAAGCTTAGAATTAACAGAAATGCACACTCAAATGAAGTCACTAAGATACTTATGTCCACCACATGGTGTAGAATTATGTGGTATATAATTGCAACACATGAACCAAAAGAGGAATAACATCATCACCAAGAGTTTCTGATGATAAGCATAGCTCCCTACAAAAACAAAGACCCAACCACTGTTCCAACTTGGAAAGGTTCAGAGAAAACAAAGCATCCAGTCCAAGGATACCACCCGCAACATTCAGAAATGTACATCAATTACCCTGTTCCCTGATAAGTCAGTCAGAACACCTCGTCCCTTCAAGTCACAAATGAACTTAACATGTAGCTCAGCGATAGAGCATCACACAACATTATATAGCTGCTTCTTATCTCAGAAGCACAACACACAAAGCAGCTAGTATTTTTCTCAATTCAGGTAAACCACATCCTCAACAGAGCGCGTTGGGAGCATCAGTATTCCACCACGCACACCGAGTATGGGATAAAGGATGGTGATCATTCACGCGAAATCGGCCAAATGATTAAACGATACTACTACATTTCACCACTGCAGTTGGCTAAACGATACTAGTGCATGTTCAACAGGCATAAGCGAACGATACGCAGCACAGATAGATAGACATTCGGTAGGTTCCATCTCATCTCACGACCATAAACTAAACCACTACACGAGACTGATAACTTAAACTGCCACACGAGACTTGATAACTTAAACAGAGACGATAAGTTGATAAGCTGGTGGATTTAATGGCCGGCGGCTGACCTCCTAGTTGATGTTCATGCCCTCCAGCGGCGGGGGCGTTGATTGGCCTGGCTGACACTGATGGTGTGGCCGCCAAGCTCCTGGCCGTCCTAATCTACACCATGGCTTGCTGACAACCCCACAAACAGGCTACATAATAGCAGAATACACACGAACCAGATTGGAGTGTTAGCTTTGTTGTGGCCATGGATGGCGTGGGGAAGAGGAGGAGGACGGCCACCAGATGCCTAGAGCAGGAAGAATGAACGAACACCTGTACTGCAGAATGAATTGTGAGGAAATTTGTCAAGGGGGAGGGCCAGAGCGGGGAGAGAGATTCATGGACGAGATTCGGGAGTACCTCAGCAGCCAAGTAGGAGCGGGGGACGACAGCAGTCCGGCATCTCTTGTACAGCAGCGGGACATGAGCGAGAGGAGGTGAGGTGGGGTGGGGTACCGCAGCGGTGAAGAAGGTCTTGTCGCTGACCTCGGAGAGCACGGTCATGGCCAGCGACTTGGTGAGCCCCTGCAGAAGGAAGGAACCAAGCGAAAAAACAAGGTCAATTCAGCAACCTCCACCTGCGCCGCGCAACGAGAAAGAGAGGAGAGAGGGGGAGGGAGGGGAGCTGACCTCGAGCAGAGACGGCAACATAGCGGCCGGCGGCGGAGGGAGGCGCCAATTCCGATCTAGGGGTGAGGAGAGGATGTGCGGGGACCTTGACGAAGAACTCGGAGACGGCGGGGACCCCGCGGCAGGATCCCAGACCTGGTGGGCGGGGACGGCCTTGGCGCTGGTGCCGGGGTGGGAGCGGCGGGTGGAGCCGCGCCGGAGTTGGTGCGGGCACGGGATAGCAGGTCGCGGGTGCGGCCCCGCGGAGCGAAACCCTCCTGGCCGCGGCGGCGCGGCCCTCGACGCCGCGGAAGCGGACACCAAGAAGGGCAACCCCGCCGAGGAGGCAATGGCGAGGGCGGGTGAGGCGGAGGCCTTGAGCGCGAACGTCGACGGCAAAGGAAGGGGACGGTGGACGGGGGGCTTGGATTGGATCTGGAGAGAATGGGTGCGGCGGCTGGCGAGGAGGAAGGGGAGGGGATCGAGAGGAGCTCCGCCGGATCTGGAAGGGGAGAGGAGGAGCAGAGAGCGAGGGAAAGAAAGGAGGCGGGGGGTGGATGGAAAATGACCACGGGACAGAGCTAGGGTTTCGGGGACACATCCATGTTTGGTGCGGGCCGTTGGATCCAAGGGATCCGATGGTGATTTACCCATGATCCGCGTGAGAGGCCCCTGGACCAATCAGAATGCAGTATACATGTATGATATTTTGACCATTTAAATTGGTCATAATCGACTAAAATTATGTGCTAAATCGTGTTAGCTATTTTATTATGACCTGAAAATTTGAAAAAAACGTTTTATTGTGTCAGCAAATTTGACTATTGTTTTCAGGAATAATCATAAATTGAAATAAGATAAATATTTTTTAAAAGAGTTATGAGAAATGAGTTCTTTTAAATTACTTTTTCATTTTTTTGAGTGTTCGAAATGAGCTTTTTTGTGAAGGACCTACCAAATATTTATTGCAAAATTGTACCAAATCAATTTTCTAAAATACTAGGACATATTTAATGCACAATTGACCAAATGGTTGGGTGTGAGAAGCTTTGATCCACCTCTCGTGAAAAAGACAAATTTCCGTCGATTCAGTAGGAAGCGGGTCAAATTTGAACTGTAGCTGCCTTCTAGTTTGCTCTTTATTTTTTCCAAAAATCATTTCTAGATACATAAGTATCTATTTAATTAGAGAAACACCAATAAAATTCCAAGATTCAACCACTAGCTAGGAACGATCATTCCCGTTGTTTTGACCGCATTTTGAAACGGGCATAAAAAATTCAAAAAATTGGGAAACCTTCGCATTGTGTGATTATATGTGGCCAAGTTCCCAAGAAAAATAACAAACTTGTAATACGGCAATTATTTTAAAAAAGTGTTCTCAGAAACGAGCTATCACGTGTGGAGATCAATAGCTTTCAAGCCAAATGATCAATCTTATGACCACATTCATGGCATAGTTTGTTCAAATGATCTCATATTGTGCACAAGGGTGCATATTGGAATGGCAAACAATTTTGCCTAAGGAAGTTTTCATTTTCTTTGGACGAAAAAACCATATTCCATTTTTTGAGTGCCCAAAAGGAGGTTTTTTGTGAAGGCCCTCCCAAATAATTGTTGCAAAATTGGACCAAATCATTTTTCTAAAATACTAGGCCATATTTAATGCACAATAGACAAAATGGTTGGGTGTACAAAGTTTTGATCCACCTCTCGTGAAAAAGACAAATTTCCGCCGATTCAGTAGGAAGCGGGTCAAATTTGAACTGCAGCTGCATCATAGTTTGCTATTTATTTTTTACAAAAATCATTTCTAGGTACATAAGTACCTATTTAATCAGAGAAACACCAAAAAAATTCCAAGATTCAACCACTAGCTAGGAACGGTCATTCCCGCCGTTTTGATCGCATTTTGAAACGGGCATAAAAAATTCAAATAAAATCAAAAAATTGGGAAACCTTTGCATTGTGTCATTATATGTGGCCAAGTTCCCAAGAAAAATAACAAACTTGTAATACGACAATTATTTTAAAAAAGTGTTCTTAGAAACGAGCTATCACGTGTGGAGATCAATGGCTTTCACGCCAAATGATCAATCTTATGGCCATATTCATGGCATAGTTTGTTCAAATGATCTCATATTGTGCACAAGGGTGCATATTGGAATGGTAATGAATGTTGCCTAAGGAAGTTTTCATTTTCTTTGGACGAAAAAACCATTTTCCATTTTTTGAGTTCCCAAAAGGAGGTTTTTTTGTGAAGGACCTCCCAAATAATTGTTGCAAAATTGGACCAAATCATTTTTATAAAATACTAGTCCATATTTAATGCACAATTGACAAAATGTTTGGGTGTAAAAAGTTTTGATCCACCTCTCGTGAAAAAGACAAATTTCCGCCGATTCAGTAGGAAGCGGGTCAAATTTGAACTGCAGCTACATCATAGTTTGCTATTTATTTTTTACAAAAATCATTTCTAGGTACATAAGTACCTATTTAATCAGAGAAACACCAAAAAAATTCCAAGATTCAACCACTAGCTAGGAACAGTCATTCCCGCCGTTTTGACCGCATTTTGAAACGGGCATAAAAAATTCAAAAAAAATCAAAAAATTGGGAAACCTTTGCATTATGTCATTATATGTGGCCAAGTTCCCAAGAAAAATAACAAACTTGTAATACGGCAATTATTTTAAAAAAGTGTTCTCAGAAGCGAGCTATCACGTGTGGAGATCAATGGCTTTCACGCCAAATGATCAATCTTATGGCCACATTCATGGCATAGTTTGTTCAAATGATCTCATATTGTGCACAAGGGTGCATATTGGAATGGTAATGAATGTTGCCTAAGGAAGTTTTCATTTTCTTTGGACGAAAAAACCATTTTCCATTTTTCGAGTGCCCAAAAGGAGCTTTTTTTGTGAAGGACCTCCCAAATAATTGTTGCAAAATTGGACCAAATCATTTTTCTAAAATACTAGGCCATATTTAATGCACAATTGACAAAATGTTTGGGTGTAAAAAGTTTTGATCCACCTCTCGTGAAAAAGACAAATTTCCGCCGATTCAGTAGGAAGCGGGTCAAATTTGAACTGCAGTTACATCATAGTTTGCTATTTATTTTTTACAAAAATCATTTCTAGGTACATAAGTACCTATTTAATCAGAGAAACACCAAAAAAATTCCAAGATTCAACCACTAGCTAGGAACAGTCATTCCCGCCGTTTTGACCGCATTTTGAAACGGGCATAAAAAATTCAAAAAAAATCAAAAAATTGGGAAACCTTTGCATTATGTCATTATATGTGGCCAAGTTCCCAAGAAAAATAACAAACTTGTAATACGGCAATTATTTTAAAAAAGTGTTCTCAGAAGCGAGCTATCACGTGTGGAGATCAATGGCTTTCACGCCAAATGATCAATCTTATGGCCACATTCATGGCATAGTTTGTTCAAATGATCTCATATTGTGCACAAGGGTGCATATTGGAATGGTAATGAATGTTGCCTAAGGAAGTTTTCATTTTCTTTGGACGAAAAAACCATTTTCCATTTTTCGAGTGCCCAAAAGGAGCTTTTTTTGTGAAGGACCTCCCAAATAATTGTTGCAAAATTGGACCAAATCATTTTTCTAAAATACTAGGCCATATTTAATGCACAATTGACAAAATGTTTGGGTGTAAAAAGTTTTGATCCACCTCTCGTGAAAAAGACAAATTTCCGCCGATTCAGTAGGAAGCGGGTCAAATTTGAACTGCAGCTACATCATAGTTTGCTATTTATTTTTTAAAAAAATCATTTCTAGGTACATAAGTACCTATTTAATCAGAGAAACACCAAAAAAATTCCAAGATTCAACCACTAGCTAGGAACAGTCATTCCCGCCGTTTTGACCGCATTTTGAAACGGGCATAAAAAATTCAAAAAAATCAAAAAATTGGGAAACCTTTGCATTATGTCATTATATGTGGCCAAGTTCCCAAGAAAAATAACAAACTTGTAATACGGCAATTATTTTAAAAAAGTGTTCTCAGAAACGAGCTATCACGTGTGGAGATCAATGGCTTTCAAGCCAAATGATCAATCTTATGGCCACACTCATGGCATAGTTTGTTCAAATGATCTCATATTGTGCACAAGGGTGCATATTGGAATGGTAAACAATGTTGCCTAAGGAAGTTTTCATTTTCTTTGGACGAAAAAACCATTTTCCATTTTTTGAGTGCCCAAAAGGAGGTTTTTTGTGAAGGACGTCCCAAATAATTGTTGCAAAATTGGACCAAATCATTTTTATAAAATACTAGGCCATATTTAATGCAAAATAGACAAAATGGTTGGGTGTACAAAGTTTTGATCCACCTCTCGTGAAAAAGACAAATTTCCGCCGATTTAGTAGGAAGCGGGTCAAATTTGAACTGCAGCTGCATCATAGTATGCTATTTATTTTTTACAAAAATCATTTATAGGTACATAAGTACCTATTTAATCAGAGAAACACCAAAAAAATTCCAAGATTCAACCACTAGCTAGGAGCGGTCATTCCCGCTGTTTTGACCGCATTGTGAAACGGGCATAAAAAATTCAAAAAAAATCAAAAAAAATGGGAAACCTTTGCATTGTGTCATTATATGTGGCCAAGTTCCCAAGAAAAATAACAAACTTGTAATACGGCAATTATTTTAAAAAAG
Organism: Triticum dicoccoides; assembly: GCF_002162155.2. Lineage (NCBI taxonomy): Eukaryota > Viridiplantae > Streptophyta > Magnoliopsida > Poales > Poaceae > Triticum > Triticum dicoccoides. Next base: position 513,483,369 of record NC_041384.1, on the reverse strand, counting down.
TGTTCTCAGAAACGAGCTATCACGTGTGGAGATCAATGGCTTTCAAGCCAAATGATCAATCTTATGGCCACATTCATGGCATAGTTTGTTCAAATGATCTCATATTGTGCACAAGGGTGAATATTGGAATGGTAAACAATGTTGCCTAAGGAAGTTTTCATTTTCTTTGGATGAAAAAACCATTTTCCATTTTTCGAGTGCCCAAAAGGAGGTTTTTTTGTGAAGGACCTCCCAAATAATTGTTGCAAAATTGGACCAAATCATTTTTCTAAAATACTAGGCCATATTTAATGCACAATTGACAAAATGGTTGGGTGTAAAAAGTTTTGATCCACCTCTCGTGAAAAAGACAAATTTCCGCCGATTTAGTAGGAACCGGGTCAAATTTGAACTGCAGCTGCATCATAGTTTGCTATTTATTTTTTACAAAAATCATTTCTAGGTACATAAGTACCTATTTAATCAGAGAAACACCAAAAAAAAATCCAAGATTCAACCACTAGCTAGTAACGGTCATTCCCGCCGTTTTGACCGCATTTTGAAACGGGCATAAAAAATTCAAAAAAAATCAAAAAATTGAGAAACATTTGCATTGTGTCATTATATGTGGCCAAGTTCCCAAGAAAAATAACAAACTTGTAATATAGCAATTATTTTAAAAAAGTGTTCTCAGAAACGAGCTATCACGTGTGGAGATCAATGGCTTTCAAGCCAAATGATCAATCTTATGGCCACATTCATGGCATAGTTTGTTCAAATGATCTCATATTGTGCACAAGGGTACATATTGGAATGTTAAACAATGTTGCCTAAGGAAGTTTTCATTTTCTTTGGACGAAAAAACCATTTTCCATTTTTCGAGTGCCCAAAAGGAGGTTTTTTGTGAAGGACCTCCCAAATAATTGTTGCAAAATTGGACCAAATCATTTTTCTAAAATACTAGGCCATATTTAATGCACAATTGACAAAATGGTTGGGTGTAAAAAGTTTTGATCCACCTCTCGTGAAAAAGACAAATTTCCGCCGGTTCAGTTGGAAGCGGGTCAAATTTGAACTGCAGCTGTCTCATAGTTTGCTATTTATTTTTTCCAAAAATCATTTCTAGGTAAATAAGTACCTATTTAATCATAAATACATGGTTTGGTGGCGATACGTCGAGGTTTGGGCGGTGGCCGAGGTCCCCAACTCTAGAGCGCGTAAACTCGCATGCCCGCCGCATGGTCACCGCGTGACCCTGGCATTGCCATGTGTTCTGGGCGGCATAGGCATGTCTAGTGGGTTGGGCACTCCCCGGGTAGGTGCTAGGAAGAAAATTACAACATAAGATTCTCACGAGGAGACCGATCGATGCTCAAACATGAATTAGCAGCCAAGTGTTTGATTAACGGTACGGGAAATGTACATGGCTAATGGGCGTGAGTTTTGGCTGAGGATGATCAGTTACTAAGAAGACCGTCTTCACAAATTTTCAGCTCAAAAGGAGGAGCCTAGGTGGTACTTGCTTTGCAAACTACCACACTGGACATAACTACGAATGTTGAAGCTCGGCACAAAATAATGAATGGATTGAGCTGGTATTTGTTGGAGGATGGTTATTTGGGCATAGGAAAGCACTGTAGAAAATGGATACTATTTGGACATGCCAAAGTGGTACTTCCTTCACAAACTGTTATTCTGAACAGAATAGGAAAATGAATATTTTTGAATTATTTTTGAACTAGGCAAGGAAGGTTTTTACATATTTGACGAAGATATGACCCAAAGAATTTATGAGATTTTTTTGGGAATTTTGGGAATGACAGAAATATAGGTTGCTTCACAACCTAGGGCAAAAACTGCCACATGGACATGACACATAGGCAAAACTGATGAGGTGGCGCCTAGTCATAGCAACCCACCACAATTTACAAGGCTATGACCATCTATATTGGTCGTTAACAACTAGAAATAAGGCAGCGGACTAGCGCTGTTTGCTTTATGACCATTTCCTCTAATGAAATTATGACCCTTCTGACCAAAATGGTCGTTATGGTTTAGGGTTTAGAGCCCCCCAGACAGCTTTTGACCAATTGGTCTAAAATGGTCATAAATTTATGACCAATTCTTCGAGGGTCGCTGACAGAAGCTCATAAGTTGACATATTTCTTGTAGTGCAAGACAGTTTGGTCCCCTCAAAGATTATTTAAGATGGTATTTTTCTACGTTCCTTTTTTGGTGGATTTGAGTCGTAGGAAAGCCATACTATTAAGAGGGGGTCTGCTTGGAAAGGTTTGGGTGGAATCATCACGTACACGTTTACTCCTCTTTGCACCGCCTTTCCCTTAGGACTTTGGAGCATCCTCCGTTTCTTCGTGTTTTTGCAAAAAAGAAGAATTACTAGTGTTGCTGTTCTGGGGCATGCAGTAGTACTGCTCCTCGGAGCGGTAGTACCGTAGTCCCCTGCAGTAGTACTGCACGCCTTCGTGGAATTACCGCAGGTGGTCACGGTAGTACCGCTCCTTGGGAGCCGTAGTACCGTGAGTCCTGGCCCGGCATAACACCATAAGCGGAAGTAGGGGCTGATGTAATTTCTCACATCCGCTCCCTCTGCGGTAGTACCGCTTGCCTTGTGCGGTAGTACCATGTCAGATTTTTGCACTGTTTGAAAGTCAGCGGAAGTTTCCACAGACGTTTTTGTATTTGTCCGTGCCCTTCCGAGGCTAGTCCAATCCCGCCTTGCAGTAGTACCGCAAGGGGGTGCGGTAGTACCGCGCGAGAAGCAGTACCGCCCCCAGCTTCTTTGCTACAGGCCTGGGCTAGCTCCTGCCGTGGGCGTGGTAGTACCGTGAGCCCTTGCAGTAGTACCGTGGGTTTGGTGCGGTAGTACCGCAGGTTGCGGGCTGGTTAAGTGGATAACGGTTGGATTTGTCTCTCCACTATATAAGGGGTGTCTTCTTCTCCGAGTTGACTACCTCTTCCAACCCTAAACTCCATTTTCGCTCCAAGCTCCATTTTCGCCCGATCTCTCTCCCTAGCCAATCAAACTTGTTGATTTTCCAGGGATTGGTTGAGAATGCCTCGATCTACACTTCCACCAAGAGAGATTCGATTCCACCCACTAATCCCTTGTAGATCTTGTTACTCTTGGTTGTGTGAGCACCCTAGACGGTTGAGGTCACCGCGGAGCCATATTCCATTGTGGTGAAGCTTGGTGGTGTTGTTGGGAGCCTCCTATCAAGTTGTGGGGATTGCCCCAGCCTTGTTTGTAAAGGTCCGGTCGCCGCCTCCAAGGGCACCAATAGTGGAATCACGGCATCTCGCATTGTGTGAGGGCGTGAGGAGAATAAGGTGGCCCTAGTGGCTTCTTGGGGAGCATTGTGCCTCCACACCGCTCCAACGGAGACGTACTGCCCCTCAAAAGGAAGGAACTTCGGTAACACATCCTCGTCTTCACCGGCTCCACTATTGGTTATCTCGTACCTTTATGCGTGCAAGATTATTTGTGTTATTTTCCTTGCTTGCTTGTGTGCTTGTTGTTCTTGCATCATATAGGTTGCTCACCTAGTTGCATATCTAGACATCCTACTTTGATGCAAAGTTTAATTTGGTAAAGAAAGGATAAAAATTGTTAGTTGCCTATTCACCCCCCTCTAGTCAACTATATCGATCCTTTCAATTGGTATCAGAGCCTCGTCTCTTTACTAAGGACTTTGCCGTCCGAAAAGTACGGTTGACACTGTACACGATGTGGAGGAGCACTCCGGTGTGAATCTGATCTCGTTTAAGGGCGATGGGGAACCGCGGTCTCTCGTGAGGAATTCAACGTGGCTTTGGACACACTGAAAACCTCCATGACGACCGAGGTTGAAAGCATGTTTAATAAATTCCTAGAAGGGCTTAAACTATCCACCGCACCGTTGAAAGTGGGTGATCCCAGCAACAAGGTGACGGATGCAAACTCCGACAAGGGGAAAGCTACTAGCGGAAAGGCTCCTTCTTCTAGTGGTAAAAATGGCACCGGCATCTTTGCCCATGTGGAACCTCCACTTGTTTATGGTGGACCGATTCCTTCCACTCATTTGAATCATGCCGGCCTCCCCCTAAGATTGTGAAAAATGAGGACTTTGATTCTTGGTTCTATCGTTTTAAGCGTCATTTAAATCATGTGAATACTAAGGGCGTGTTCGGTAGCCCTATAGTTTCTCAACTCCTCAACTCCACGCGAGGAGTCCAGCTGAATGCTCCAACTCCTGGAGTTACGGGAGAGAAGCTGGCGATTTTCTACGTGCAAATTTGATGGAGTTGTGGAGTTGGAAATCTGGAGTTCCACCAAACCTGAGAAGTTGGAGTTGTGAAATATTACAATGAGGGTGCCACCGCGAAGTGAAATCGCTGATACCGGTTCAATCGAGCCTCGGTCGTTTCCCAGTCGCTGCCATCCCTGACTAGCTACACCCGACCAGGCCTATGGCCGAGTCCTTTTTTTCACAGTGTTTTGCATTGACAGCCTGCTTTAGACGGGCCACATGGGGGCAATTTTATGGGCTCCGACTCGCTCCCTCACGCGAGCGAGAAGCCGCCACGCCGAATGGATCACTCGCTCCGGGATCCCTCGAGAGAAGTTGGCGCTCGATTTCCGGTGTAGGAGTTGCGGATTTTTGGGCACGGTGGGCTACCGAACAAGCCCTAATATTTGGAGAATCATTGAAGAAGGCTTCTATCCACATGACCGAAGCAACTTCACTCCTAGAGAAGCCGCGGATAATCAATTCAATGAGAATGCTCTCTTCATCATCCAAGATGCAATTCTATCCGAAGATCTTCCTCACCTCCAGCCCTTCGCCATGGCCAAAGATGCACGGCACCAAGTTGTTTCCCTCTACAGGGGAAGCGCAAGCATTCAACTCTTCAACTATGAAGTGGTGCAAGATGAAGCCAATAAGTTTGCAATGAAGATGAAGAACCTCGTGAGCTTTACCGGAGAGTAACCAAACTCGCGGTCTCACTCCGAGATCATGGGAGCAAGGACACGGATGACAATTGGATCAAGCGCAAATTCCTCAAGGCAATGATGCCTTACCACAAGGCCATGTCCTCCGTCATTCGTCAAAGGCCGGACTTCCACACCTTGTCCTCAAGTGAAGTGTTGGATGAGTTTGTGGCTATGAGCATCTTGGACAAAACCGCCGACAATGCGGTGCTACGTTCTCAAAGAGCAAAGAAGCCCAACCTTGCATTAAAAGCCAAGGTTAGGGTGGAATAAGAGGACGAAGAGGAAGAAGAGGAGAGCAACCCCGAAGATACAAAGTATGCCTATCATGAACACATGGCTCTTGCTTCAAGGCAATTTTGGAGCAAGAAGAACTCAAGGCCCAACTTCAACAAGAACAACTCAAGTGGCACAAAGGTCAAGCAACGTATGAGGACTTGCTATAATTGTGGCAATGTGAGTCATTTTGTTGCGGAAGGCCCTTAGAAGAGGGAAGACAATGGTGGCAAGCTCATCCGAAAGGACAAAGCCAAGTATTTCCCCAACAAGAGCAACTTCACCAAGAAGACTCCTCCCAAGGCGTTGGTGGTACAAGAAGAGTACAATGAGGATGATGACCTTCTTTGCCGGATTGCATTGATGAATATGAGGGATCTAATGTGGAGGAGAATGAGCTTGAGTCCTTTATGGGTAAACTCAAGGGTAAATCCAAGAAGCACTTCGTTGCTCTCTTGGAACAACTTGGTGAAGCCAATGACATGATCGAGGCTCACGAAGATACTATCTCCAAGATGGAGGGGCATAGTCGTGACTATGCCGATGAGATTTCAGATCTTTCCAATGCTCTTGAGGAAGAGCGTGGTCTTCGTTTGGCTCTTGAGGAGTCACACAATGCTAATAACGCTAAGTTAAAGAAAGATTTTGATCATGCTCTTGTTGTTTCTCGTGTGCTAAATTCCGAGAAGGCCAAAGTTGGGGTTGATCTTGCTAGACTCAAAGAGGAGTTTGACTTACTTGACAAGGCTCACAAGGTCTTGAAGGGTGCTCATGCCAGCCTCAAAGAGTCTCATGATCAACTTCAAGTAAAGCTAACCAAGGATAAAGCCACTTTTCCTCATATGATGTTAATTGATAATGCGAATGCTACTAACCCATGTTGTGAGCATGTTCATCTTGTTGAGGAGAGAGCTAAGTTGAAGGAGCAACTTGAGAAAGGTCTTGTGTCTTGCATACAAGGCGAGAAGAACCTCAACGACCTTTTGAGCAACCAAAAGGAAAGTTGTGGTCAAAGAAGGGATTGGGTTCGTGCCCAAGTCCAAGAACAAGAAGAAGAATGACAAGGCCAAACAACCCCCTCCTCTGAAGAAAACCTTTGTGAAGGAGTGAGAGGGTGCTACTAAGGAGAAGAAGAAGAACACTGTGAGGGGTAGTGATGCCAAGAAGGGCAACACTTCCCTTCCCAACAAAGTCGGTGACTTTAACCCTTCTTATGTGTTGTGTTGTGCTAGTGATGGGCATGTTTATGTCAAATTTGTTGGTTATCCTTATTAGTACATTGAATGGTCTATTTGGGTGCCTAAGACCCTTTTTACTAACATCAAGGGACCCATTACAAAATGGGTACCTAAACCAAGCATTGATATCTTGTAGGTGTTTGCTTCCAGTGGGGGATCATGGTTACTCGATAGTGGAGCTACTAATCATATGACCGGAAGAAAGGACTTGGTGGTGGATGTGCAAAAGATTCCATCCATGCCCACCAACGTCGAGTGGGGTGATGCCTCATCCTCTAAGGTATTGGGACTCGGCAAGGTTGTCATTTCTCATGATCTCATGATCGAGAAGGTCATGCTTGTTGAGTCCCTTGCATACAATTCACTTTCCGTTCGTCAACTTGCACTCATGGGTTTTTCCACCTTCTTTGATGTTGATACCGTGGCCCTCTTGTGGAGCAAGACTCTTAAAGTAGCCTTTGTTGGGCATGTCGAAAACGGTCTCTATGTGATTAACTTTTCGCAGCGACTCACTAAGACCGCGACATGCCTAATGGCTAAAGTTGACGTGGGATGGCTTTGGCATCGCCGTTTAGCCCATGTCAATATGAGATCTTTGCAAAGTCTTCTCAAGGGGGACCATGTCCGTGGACTAACAAATGTTAGTTTTGCCAAAGATCGTGCTTGCAGTGCTTGTATCAAAGGAAAGCTACATGAAAAGGCTCACCCTCCCACGACTATCATTTACTCGAAGAGGCCTTTGGAGCTCCTTCACGTGGATCTCTTTGGTCCTCCATCTTTTGATAGTCTTGGGGGTAGGAAGTATTGCTTGGTGATTGTGGATGATTATTCAAGATACACTTGGGTATATTTCTTCAAGAGGAAGAGTGAGACCCAACAAACCGTCATTGACTTTGCAAATGAAGCTCAACATCAACACAATGCAAAGATCTTGACAACAAGAAGTGACAACGACACCGAGTTCAAGAACTGCACCTTGGATGAGTTTCTTAGTGATGAGGGGATCAAGCATCAATATTCCGCACCTTACACCCCTCAACAAAATGGTGTAGCGGAGAGGAAGAACCAGACGTTGATGGATGCGGCAAGGACCATGATGGCGGAGTTCAAGTCTTCATACAACTTTTGGGCCGAAGCCATCAACACCGCGTGTCATGCATCCAATCGGCTCTACCTCCACAAAGGCTTGAATAAGACTCCATATGAGATACTCACCGGTAACAAGCCCAACCTCAAGTACTTTCGGGTGTTCGGATGTAAGTGTTTCATTCTCAAGAAAGGTGTCCGTTTGTCTAAATATGAGGCTAGAGCTCTTGAGGGCATATTTTGTTGGTTATGCTACAAACTCCCATGCTTACCGTGTCCTCAATAAGTCCACGGGACTTATTGAGGAGACATGTAACGTGGAGTTTGATGAGAATAACGGCTCCCAAGTGGAGCAAAGTGGCATTTGGGATGTGGGTGATGAAATTCCTCCCCAAGCCATAAGAAGAATGGGTGTTGGTTTTATCTACCCATTGAGGATCCCCTTATGGCCAAAGGAGAAGGACAATGTTCCACTCATGTGGAGCCATCACCAACTCAAGGCCCACACGCTTCCGAAGAACAAAGTGAAGGCCCTCAACCTCATGAACAAGACCAAGGTCAAGATCAACCTCAAGATGGTGATGAATCACCAAGCGATGCCCAAGGTCAAGTTCTATCATCCAAGCAAGTTCAAGATCAAGATCAAGAGCAAGCTCAAGATCAAGAACGAGCTCAAGTCGATGCTCAAGGTGATCAAGATCAAGTGACCGCTCATCAACTCTCTCTAGAGGAGGAATTAGAGCGTCGTGCCGCCAAGATCGCATCCAAGCTATCCACCAAAGATCATCTCTTGACAAATGTGCTTGGAAGCTTAAGAAATGGGGTAAGCACTCGTAGACAATTAGCAAACTATTGTGTACATCACGCGTTTGTCTCTTGTGTTGAACCCCAAAAGGTCTATGAGGCGCTCGAGGATCCGGATTGGCTCAATGCCATGCATGAAAAACTCAACAACTTCGGGCACAACAAGGTGTGGAGATTGGTGCCAAGGCCAACGGGGAACCATAATGTCATTGGAACCAAGTGGACAAGAACAAGCAAGATGCTCATGGGATTATCATTCACAACAAGGCTCGTTTGGTGGCACAAGGCTACTCCCAAGTCGAGGGTATCGACTACGGTGAAACCTTTGCTCTCGTTGCTCGCCTTGAATCCATTCGCATGTTGATTGCATATGCTTCTCATCATAACTTTAAGTTACAACAAATGGATGTGAAGAGTGCTTTTCTTAATGGTCCTATTAATGAGTTGGTATATGTCAAGCAACCCCCCGGGTTTGAGGATCCCTATTTTCCCGATCATGTGTACCAACTCGATAAGGCACTCTATGGCCTTAAGAAAGCCCCACATGTGTGGTATGAACACCTTATCGAGTTGTTGCAAGATCGTGGTTTTGAAATTGGGAAAATCGACCTCACTCTTTTTACTAAGAAGGTCAAAGGGGAGTTGTTTGTGTGCCAACTATATGTTGATGATATTATCTTTGGTTCCCCTAACAAAGCTTTCAATAAGGAATTTGCCGCACTCATGACCTCCAAGTTCAAGATGTCCATGATGGGAGAGTTAAAGTTCTTTCTCAGGTTCGAAGTCAAGCAACAAAGAGAAGGAACCTTCATCAACCAAGCCAAATACACTCAAGACATGCTCAAGAGATTCAAGCTAAGTGATGTCAAGCCGGCGTCCACTCATATGCCCGTCAAATGCCAACTTGACATAGATCCCAATGGTAAAGTGGTGGATCAAAAGGTATATCGCTCCATGATTGGCTCCTTGCTTTACCTTTGTGCATCTAGACCGGATATCATGTTGAGTGTGGGAATTTGTGCATGGTTTCAAGCTGCCCTTAAGGAAAGCCACTATGTGGCGGTCAAGCGAATCTTTTGATATTTGGCTCAAACCCCCAAACTTTGGCTTATGGTATCCAAGAGGATCTAACTTCAATCTTATGGGCTATTCAGACTCCGATTGGGCGGGAGACAAAGTGGATAGGAAGTCAACTTCCAGAGGGTGCCAATTTCTTGTTTGCTCTTTGGTGAGTTGGTCTTCCAAGAAGCAAAGCTACGTGTCTCTCTCGTCCACGGAAGCGGAGTATGTGGCTGCTGGTAGTTGTTGCGCACAACTTTTATGGATGAGGCAAACTTTAAAGGATTACGGTGTCATTTGTGACAAAGTGCCTCTTTCGTGTGACAATGAAAGTGCCATCAAGATTTGTCTCAACCCGGTGCAACACTTCAAGACGAAGCATATTGAGATTCAGTATCACTTCATCCGGGATCATATTAGGCGAGGGGAGATCGAGCTCAACTATGTTAACACTCTTGATAACCTTGCAGATATCTTCACGAAGCCCCTGGATGAAGCAAGATTTCGTGAGTTAAGGCATGAGCTAAATATCATTGATTTGAGCAATGTTGCTTGAAGCCGTGCACACCCCACCATACTCAACTCGTTATCTTGTTTAGGTGTAGGCATGGACATAGGGGGAGTGTTGTTCTCTCAATGAACTCTCCCTCCCCCCCCCATTATGCATAAATTAATCAACTCTTTCACATTAGCCATTTTTATGGTACTTGTGCTTCAAAGACGATTTTTGGTCATGGGCCCAAGGATAATTCTTCGCGGTGCCATACCAATTGACTCAAACATAGGTGGCTCCGGCCACCACCCTCTCTTTAGAGAGGTTGTGTTGAGTGTCTTAGTCCTTGTCGTCTCTTGTCTTCCGTTTGTCGTGGCGTTCTTGTTTGAGTTGTCTCGTGTGTCAGCTTTTTGGTGTGTCCGTTCGCTTGAAGGTTGCCTTGCAAAGGCTTCGTTTTCCCCTTCTTGAAACCTGCATCTTCTTGAGCACACGGTACTACCGCAGCCTGCCACGGTACTACCGCGTGAGGAGCGCATGGTACTTCCGCACCCAGCGCGGCAGTAATTTTTTACTGCCGCCTGGGAGAGCAGTACTACCGTCCTTGGTGCGGTACTTCCGCCCAGGCGGTACTACCATGATGACGTGCGATACTACCGCGCTGCCGAGGGCACGTGGGGGTTAAGAGCGGGCAGGGGGAGTTCCAACTCCCACATACCCATTCGTCCTTTTCTCCCCCGTGGTCTCTCTCTCTCTCTCTCTCTCGCTCAAGAACGGCGCCAGAGACCCTCGTCGGATCTCCTTCTCCGACCGCTCTCCTCGGATTCGGACCGGTGGGATCGTTCTCCACCACTTCCTCTTGCCATGGAACAAGGTTTCTCCCCAAATCCCTCTCTCTTTTGTTCGTACTTTCGCTTCTAGGTTTTTGGGGAGATACATGTTGTTCTTGAGGTTTTAGGCCAAATCTTTGCAAGAGTAGGATGTAGGAGAGTAGTGATGCGAATAAATTGTACTTGATATGTTGTCCCGTGGTAGATTTGATCAACCGTAGTACTGCCTCGTTGTCGCGGGTGTTCTCAGATTCAGTTGGTTCGGATCTGATGCCGTGCGGTACTACCGCATATCAGGTGCGGTACTACCACTCGCACGGTACTACCGCTCCTCATGCGCGGTACTACCGTGCGAGCCGCAGTACTAAAAGTTCTACTGCCGCTCCGAGCCCCGGTACTACCGTGCCACCGCGCGGTACTACCGCGACTTGGAGCGGCACTAAAATTTTAGTACCGCGCGAACACACGGTACTACCGCTGCTGTCAAATCTTCTTCATGGCAATTACCAAATGCACTTTCTACTTGTTTCACCTGTTCTGTTGTGGTCTTTGCATTGACCCTTCTCACTTCTCGTGTGTGTTTGTGTCTTGTGTGTGTCTTAGTTGGTGGCTCCGGTGTCCCTGCTCATCGTTCCAATCCAAGCTGTGACACGGGTTCCAAACGTCTGCGCAACCAAGAGGATGTTCCAGAGGGCTCCAATGCCCCCAAGCGCAATGTCAAGACCACTGCTAGCAAGTACAAGGAACCGTCAAAGGGCATGGATGAGATACCTCTTGCTGAGTTTGTTTCTCGAAGGAGATCAACCCCTATGCAAATCCTCGTGCAAACTTCGGAGGGAATGAACTGTTCTGGACCAGGCAGCAGAATCTCATTTACCTGGATCTGATTAAGGCCAAGCAGAATATGTATGTGGATGTGCATTGGATTGGCATGCATCACATGAGGGATGCTAAGCATCATGACTACTTTGGTGAGTCCTTGGATCTCGTGGAGCAGTTTGCCATTGAGGATGTGATCTCTTTCCACCTGGACTTTGACCCCGAGCTGGTGGCCCAGTTCTTTGCTTCGGTCCACTTCCATACTGGTGAGGATCGGAGGATGGCCTGGATGACCAATGGACGTCAGTTGACTTCTACTTGGAAGGAGTTCATGGATTTGCTCAAAGTTCCTGATGAGGGGCTCCACACGCCTGTTGGTGTTCACCCTCATGCCAACGCCGAGTCAGCTAGCAAGGACAAGCTTCAGCCATTCTATGTTGAGAAGAAACTGGCTAATGACAAGACGACGTGGGTGCTCAACCTGTTCCTTGACATCATGCACCGGATCTTCCGCCACTCCCTCTTTCCACGCATTGGGGACAAGGGCAAGGTGCATGCTTATCTTGTGGACATGTTGCTCATTTGTGAGGAGGCATGTGTTTCTTAGACACAACCACTTGATGTCTCACATATCATGTGGTGCGAGCTTCGGTTCGCGGTGTTCACCCGCAAGGTACCCATCTATGGTCCATATCTGTTCCTCTTGATATCGAAGACTTGGGAGAAGCTCTATCCCACTGAGGAGTTTTTGGCCCCTGACTGGATCCGTCATGACCCCATCAGACTCCGCATCAAGCCCCGGTGGGCTAACACTACTACTCGTGCCGAGGCTGAGGCTGCTAAGAGGGCTATTGATGAGGAGGAGATTGAGGAGGAGAATGTAGCTCAGGACAGCTTTGCTGGATATGCACCTCCCTCCACTGAGCCCTCATGGGCTAAGAAGCTGAAGGCCAAGATGAAGGCCTTGTTCTGCATGCAGGCCAAGGGGCAGTACCGGACTCACGTTGCCTCCAAGGAGAGACGTCACCGCGACCAGAAGATCATGAGGGTTTTTAGAGAGGATGTTTTTGGCGGCTCTGAGGAACACATCACTCCAGAGGCCGAATGGATGGCAAAACAAGGCTACAAGTGGACTTATTCTGAGGAGGATCCCATCCCCACTGCCGAGTCTGACGAAGAGCGTGCGAGCGACTACTCTGCTCGAGCCACCACTTGTGTTGTAGGTGTCCTATCCGCCTTTTTGGCGTCTCAATGCCAAAGGGGGAGAGAGAGAGTAGGGATTTGCGTGTCATGTCGTGTGTGAATTTGCTTTGCTTGCGTTGAACCTTGTTTGCTTTGGTTTGGTTTGAGCTTGTTTGAGCTTGTGTGACTTATCTATCATATGGTGTAAGACATATGCACTCTATCTATCGCACCTTATTGAGCTTATGATATATTGTGCTACTTATATTATGCTCTTATTTACTATCTTGCTTAGTGTTAGCATTATTATTGCAAGATATTTCATGTCTATAAAACATAGGGGGAGTGTTGATCCTAGTATGTGTGTCGTGCAATCCAAAGCACTTATCTAAATAGCACACATCTATGGGGAGCCCATCTATATTTTAGAGATGTGTGGCTTGCTGATGTTCTATATATTCTCCCTTGTGCAAATCCCGTATTATCATCAATCCACCAAAAAGGGAGAGATTGTAAGGGCATATTTATCCCTAAGGTATTTCAGATATTTCATTACTAGGCACAAGACGGTTTGGCGCCCCTCGAAGATTATTGAAGACGACGTTTTTCTACGTTCCTTTTTAGGTGGATTTGAGTCGTAGGAAAGCCGTACTATTAAGAGGGGGTCCGCTTTGGAAAGGTTTGGGTGGAATCGTCACATACACGTTTACTCCTCTTTGCACCGCCTTTCCCTTAGCACTTTGGAGCATCCTCCGTTTCTTTGTGTTTTTGCAAAAAGAAGAATTCCTAGTGTTGCTGTTTTGGGGCATGCGGTAGTACTGCTCCTCGGAGCGGTAGTACTGCAGTCCCCCGCGGAAGTACTGCAGGCCTTCGCGGTAGTACCGCAGGTGGTCACGGTAGTACCGCTCCTTGGGAGCCGTAGTACCGTGAGTCCTGGCCCGACACAACACCATAAGCGGAAGTAGGGGCGGATGTAATTTTTTACATCTGCTCCCTGCGCGGTAGTACCGCTTGCCTTGTGTGGTAGTACTGTGTCGGATTTTTGCACTGTTTGAAAGTCAGCAGAAGTTGCCACAAATGTTTTTGTATTTGTCCGCGCCCTTCCCAGGCTAGTCCATCCTGCCTTGCGGTAGTACCGCCCCCAGCTTCTTTGCTAAAGGCCTGGGCTAGCTCCTGCCGTGGGCACGGTAGTATCGCGGATCGCTGCGGTAGTACCGTGAGCCCTTGCGGTAGTACCACGGGTTTGGTGTGGTAGTACCGCAGGTCACGGGCTGGTTAAGTGGATAACGGTTGGATTTGTCTCTCCACTATATAAGGGGTGTCTTCTTCTCCGAGTTGACTACCTCTTCCAACCCTAAGCTCCATTGTCGCTCCAAGCTCCATTTTCGCCCGATCTCTCTCCCTAGACAATCAAACTTGTTGATTTTCTAGGGATTGGTTGAGAAGGCCTTGATCTACACTTCCACCAAGAGAGATTCGATTCCACCCACTAATCCCTTGCGGATCTTGTTACTCTTGGGTGTGTGAGCACCCTAGATGATTGAGGTCACCGAGGACCCATATTCCATTGTGGTGAAGCTTCACAGTGTTGTTGGGAGCCTCCGATTAAGTTGTGGAGATTTCCCCAACCTTGTTTGTAAAGGTCCGGTTGCCGCCTCCAAGGGCACCAATAGTGGAATCACGGCATCTCGCATTGTGTGAGGGCATGATGAGAATACGGTGGCCCTAGTGGCTTCTTGGGGAGCATTGTGCCTCCACACCGCTCCAATGGAGACGTACTTCCCCTCAAAAGGAAGGAACTTCGGTAACACATCCTCGTCTTCATCGGTTCCACTCTTGGTTATCTCGTACCTTTACGTGTGCAAGCTTATTTGTGTTATTTCCCTTGCTTGCTTGTGTGCTTGTTGTTGTTGCATCATATAGGTTGCTCACCTAGTTGCATATCTAGACAACCTACTTTGATGCAAAGTTTAATTTGGTAAAGAAAAGATAAAAATTGTTAGTTGCCTATTCACCCCCCCCCCTCTAGTCAACTATATCGATCCTTTCAACCACCATTGTGTAGAGACTTGGTGATGTAGAGATTGCTCAAGATGTGAGTGAGTTGCAATCTCATGGATTTAGATTCATCCAAGTACCTACAAGGGTTAGATAGCATGCAAGGGCACAAATGTAAACAAGACATATGATCATCATCATCATCATAAGAGAAGAAGTCAAGGATTAGTCAAAGGCTTATGCCTTGCATGTATCCAAATGGAGTTCCAACTCCAATTTTGAAGCATCAATGATGTTCAATTCACGACAAAAAACTTTCTCATTAAGCGGTTTGGTAAATATATCCGCCAATTGCTTGTCTGTACGAACATGCTTAAGATCAATATCACCTTTAGCAACGTGATCTCGAATGAAATGATGATGAACTTCAATATGCTTAGTTCGAGAATGTTGCACGGGATTATGAGAAATCTTAATAGCACTTTCATTATCATAAAGAAATGGAACATGTTTCACATAGATCCCATAATCTTTAAGAGTTTGGGTCATCCAAAGTAATTGAGCACAACATGAACCGGCGGCAATGTATCCCGCTTCGGCGGTGGATAAGGATACCGAGTTTTGTTTCTTGGAGGACCAAGACACGAGAGATCTACCAAGGAATTGACAAGTACCCGAAGTGGACTTTCTATAAACCTTGTCTCCGGCGTAGTCCGAATCGGAGTAGCCAACAAGATCAAGCGAAGACCTCTTAGGATACCATATGCCAAAATTTGGTGTATGTATTAGGTATCTCACTATCCTTTTCAGAGCCTTAAGATGACATTCTTTGGTGGGCGCTTGGTATCATGCACACATGCACACACTTAGCATGATATCGGGACGGAATGCACATAGATATAACAATGAACCAATCATAGAGCGATAAACCTTTTGGTCAACCGGTTTGCCATCCTTGGTCAAGTCAAGATGTCCACTAGTAGGCATGGGAGTTCCTATACCTTTGCTTTCTTGCATGTTGAACTTCTTGAATAAGTCCTTGGTGTACTTTGTTTGAGAAACAAAGGTCCCTTCCTTAGTTTGCTTGATTTGCAAACCAAGAAAGAACTTGAGTTCACTCATCATAGACATCTCAAACTTCTCCGACATTAGATTTCCAAACTTTTCACTAAAATGAGGGTTAGTCGAACCAAATATGATATCATCCACATAAATTTGGCACACAAATAATTCACCATTAACCCTTTTAGTAATAAGAGTAGAATCTATTTTTCCAATCTCAAAGCCTTTTTCAATAAGGAACTTGGTCAAGCATTTATACCACGCTCTAGGAACATGATCAGGTTTCTTAGGATTAACAAAGCCGGGAGGTTGCTTAACATAAACTTTCTCCTCTATTTCACCATTTAGAAAAGCACTTTAATGTCCATTTGGTACAAGGTGATATCATGGTGATTAGCATAGGCAAGTAAGATGTGGATGGACTCAAGTCTAGCAACGGGGGCATATGTATCACCATAGTCCATACCTTCGACTTGAGTGTGGCCTTGGGCGACGAGACGTGCTTTGTTGCGGACGACTTGACCACCTTCGTCTTGCTTGTTGCGAAACACCCATTTGGTACCAATGATGTTGTGGTTGTTGTCGGGCTTCTCGACCAATGTCCACACTTGATTTCTCTCAAAGTTGTGTAGCTCTTCATCCATAGCATTTATCCAATCCGGATCTTCCAATGCTTCTTCAACCTTCATGGGTTCAATGCTAGAGATGAATGAATAATGTTCACAAAAATTAGCGAAACGAGTTTTAGAGCGAGTGATTCTCCCGGTTTGGATGTAATTGAAGATTTGTTCAACGGGATGGTCTCTTGAGACTCTTGCTCGAACTCGTGAGAGCTTTTGCTTGGGTCGGGGTGGAACATCTTATTCATCATCTTGTCCTTCTTCTTCTTGGCCTTCTTCATTGTTTACGTTGTCTTTCTCTCGTCGTGGTGGAGAAGGAGGTTGATGAGGTTCATCTTGGTGTACTTCCTCATTTTCTTCATCTTGGCGTGTCCCACTTGTGGATGCTTCCATGTCAACTCTTGGTTCACCTTGTCATGAGGTAGAAGCTTCCACTTGGACGGACGAGGTACTCTCCTTCACCTCTGTTGGACGAATCTTGCCAATAGACAAGTCTTGGATTGCTTCGGAAGGGTCTTTGTATCCTACATCAATTGGCAATTGCTCTACTTGCGAGCCGTTAGATTCATCAAACTTCACATCTACCGTCTCTTCAACCTTTCGGGTGAAATTGTTCTAGACACGGTAAGTGTGAGAGTTTGAGCCATAACCAATTAGGAAACCCTCATGAGGTTTAGGAGCATTTAGAATGACGATGCTTATCAAGAACGTAACACTTTGAGCCAAATACTCGAAAATATCCAATTTGGGCTTTGTTACCGGTGAGGAGCTCGTATGTCGTCTTGCCGAGTAGCTTGTGAAAATACAAGCGATTTGTTGCATGACAAGCCGTCTCAACCGCTTCCGGCCAAAAGTGTTTTGGAGTCTTGTACTCATCTAGCATCGTTCTTGCCATCTCGATAAGAGTTCGGTTCTTCCTCTCAACAACTCCATTTTGTTGAGGCATGTACGTAGCCGAGAACTCATGTGAAATCCCTTCTTCATCAAGAAAGGTATCCACATTTGCGTTCTTGAACTCCGTTCCGTTGTCGCTGTGAACCTTCTTGATCTTCACTTCAAATTGATTTTGGGTCTTCCTAGCGAAGTTCTTGAAGATATTTTGGACCTGCTATTTATCATCAAGAAAGAACACCCACATAAATCTTGAAAAATCATCGACTATGACTAGACCAAATGAGTTACCACCGAGACTTTTGTAAGCGTTTGGACCAAAAAGATCCATATGAAGTAGCTCGAGCGGTATTCTCGTGGTCATGATGTTCTTCACGGGATGGCTTCCTCCTACTTGTTTTCCTGCTTGACAAGCACTACAAAGTCTATCCTTGTCAAATATAACATCTTTTACTCCAAGGATATGACCACCTTTAATAAGCTTATCAAGATTTCGCATGCGCACATGACCTAACCTTCTATGCCACAACCAGCTTTTCGAGGATTTAGCAATTAGGCAAGTTCTATGTTGAGCCTTTTTAGTGAGGTCAACAATATATAGATCACCTCTACGTATACCGGTAAAGATCATTTTATGATTATCTCTACGAAACACTTGGCAATATACTTCAGTAAATAGGACATTGAAACCAAAGTCAGCAAGTCTAGATACGGAAAGTACATTGTAGACAAGAGATTCAACAAGCATAACATTTTGTATGGAGCTATCATGTGAGATGGCCACCTTACCAAGGCAAACCACCTTACCCTTTGAGTTGTCACCAAAAGTGACATACTTTCGAGGGCCATTGTTTTCAGCAAGTTCATGAAACATATCTTTGTCTCCAGTCATACGGTCGGTACACCCACTATCAAGAACCCATTCCTTTCCTCTAGCCATGTAGCCGCGAAGATTTGCCATAAGACTAAAGTGTCTCATAGACTCGTCGAGATCAAGGTCACTATCATCATCCTCATCATTGTATCCATGTTCATCATCGTCTTGTGATGGATCAATTCCTAGAGAGGGTAATTCATTAGATAAGTGGTCATCACAATAGTCATCTTTATGAACTCTAATGGCTTCAGAGATGATATTGCTAATGATTCCAACATCTCCTTTGGCACTCGTAAGATTAGTAAGCTCAAATAGAAAATCACCAAATCTGGGATCATTGGAACTCATCTTCTTACTCAAGGCAATAGACTTATGAAGGATCTCATCTAAGTTTTTCAAGGAATAGTTTGGAAATCGTTCCTGAAGAAATCTCCATATGGTGTAGGCACAATTAAGAGCAGGCAAGCTAGCAAGCAAGTTTCTACGCAAACCTCTAGTGATTAAATTGACAGTTCTAAGATTACGGATCATGTCAATAGACTCATCAAGGATAGGATGCAAAGGATCAACATGAGGTGCACAAGGGCTAGTAATGTACTTGTTCAAATGATATTCATTGAAAATCTCAAGCATCTCAATTTTCCACTCATGAAAGTACTCTCCATCAAGAATAGGCATTCTAGGTCTAAGACTCCCCAACGTAGACTCATCCATCTTCCTCCAAAGGTGTTTAAACCAAAGCAATGGAGACCAATGCTCTGGTACCAATTGAAAGGATCGAGAAGAGGTGTCTAGAGGGGGGTGAATAGACTCTTAACAAAGAAAAAGATGCAGTTTTTATTTTCTACAAGTTAGGGTAGAGTTTTAGCACAAGTTTAAACATCCACAATACATTCAAGCAAGCATGGCAAGAGTATATGAGCAGCGGAAAGTAAAGCATGCAATTTGCAAGAAAGTAAAGGGATGGGATTGGAGTGTGCAAACGCAATTGGAGACACAGAGATTTTTGGCGTGGTTCCGATAGGTGGTGCTATCGTACATCCACGTTGATGGAGACTTCAACCCACGAAGGGTAACGGTTGCGCGAGTCCACGGAGGGCTCCACCCACGAAGGGTCCACGAAGAAGCAACCTTGTCTATCCCACCATGGCCATCGCCCACGAAGGACTTGCCTCACTAGGGTAGATCTTCACGAAGTAGGCTATCTCCTTGCCCGTACAAACTCCTTGGTTCAACTCCACAATCTTGACGGAGCCTCCCAAGTGACACCTAACCAATCTAGGAGACACCACTCTCCAAAAGATAATAGACGGTGTGTTGATGATGAACTCCTTGCTTTTGTGCTTCAAATGATAGTCTCCCCAACACTCAACTCTCTCTCACTGATTTGGATTTGGTGGAAAGATGATTTGAGTGGAAAGCAAGTTGGAGAAGGCTAGAGATCAAGATTTATGTGGTTGGAGTGGATTATCATGACCTCAACACATGAGTAGGTGGTTCTCTCTCAGAAAATGTATGGTGGAAGTGTAGGCATGTTCTGATGGCTCTCCTCACGAATGAAGAGTGGGTGGAGGGGTATTTATAGCCTCCACACAAAATCTAACCGTTACACACAAATCACCAAACTTGGTGGGACCGAACCAGAAAACTCGGTTAGACCGATTTAGTTCAAAATGTGACTGTTAGGCATTTCGGTGGGACCGATATGATCAACTCGGTGGGACCGATGTGCTAGGGTTAGGGTAATACCTCGTCTCGGTTTGACCGATTACGCAAACTCGGTGAGACCGATTTTGCTAATAAGCAAAATGGAGAGTTGGTCAAGCAAACTCGGTGGGACTGATTGCATATCTCGGTGGGACCGGAATTTTTGCAATAGGTAATAGAGAGTTTGCAAGCCATCTCGGTGAGACCGAGATCCCATCGGTGAGATCGAATTGATTAGGGTTTGTGGAAGTGGCTGTGTCAAGTGAACTCGGTGGCGCCGGATGGAAAATTTTGATGGGGCCGAGTTTGACTTTTGGTTTGGGACATATGTGGATATGAGAAAGTGGTTGAGGGTTTGGAGCATATCACTAAGCACTTGGAGCAAGCAAGCCATTAAGCAACACCTCATCCCCTTTTAATAGTATTGGCTTTCCTATGGATTCAATGTGATCTTGGATCACTAAAAGCAAAATGTAGAGTATTGAGCTTTAGAGCTTGAGCCAATCTTTTGTCCTTAGTATTTTGAAGGGTGAGGGAGTCCTGGATTAGGGGGTCTCCGGACAGCCGGACTATATCCTTTGGCCGGATTGTTGGACTATGAAGATACAATATTGAAGACTTCGTCCCTTGTCCGGATGGGACTCTACTTGGCGTGGAAGGCAAGCTAGGCAGTACGGATATGGATATCTCCTCCTTTGTAACCGACCTTGTGTAACCCTAACCATCTCCGGTGTCTATATAAACCGGAGGGTTTTAGTCCGTAGGACAACAACAATCATACCATAGGCTAGCTTCTAGGGTTTTAGCCTCTCAGATCTCGTGGTAGATCAACTCTTCTACTACCCATATCATCAATATTAATCAAGCAGGATGTAGGGTTTTACCTCCATCAAGAGGGCCCGAACCTGGGTAAAACATCATGTCCCCTGCCTCCTGTTACCATCCGCCTTAGACGCACAGTTCGGGACCCCCTACCCGAGATCCGCCGGGTTTGACACCGACATTGGTGCTTTCATTGAGAGTTCCTCTGTGTCGTCGCCGTCAGGCTTGATGGCTCCTACGATCATCGATAGCGATGCAGTCCAGGGTGAGACTTTTCTCCCCGGATAGATCTTTGTGTTCGGCGGCTTCGCACTGCGGGCCAACTCGCTTGGCCATCTGGAGAAGATCAAAAGTTATGCCCCTGGCCACCAGGTCAGGTTTGGAAGTTTAAACTACACGGCCGATATCCGCGGAGACTTGATCTTCGACGGATTCGAGCCCCTGCCTTGTGCGTCACATGGTCACGATGAGTACGATTTAGCTCTACCATCGGACAGTGTTCAGGAGATCGCACCGGCAGCCGCTCCGACCCTCAATTCGGAGCGAGTTGCGCCGCCCATGAACGGGTGGATGGACCCCGCCACGGAGGCCTTATCCTCAGCGGCGATCGAGCCAAACATCGACCTTACCCTGCACGAGAGCCGTGTTGTCAAACTGCCGGATTCTTCTCCGGCCATGGACTCCGAACCGCGTGTGCCCGTTCCTAGCGAATCCGATTGGGCGCCGATCAGGGAGTTCACCTCCGCGGATATTTTTCAGCACTCGCCCTTTGGCGACATACTGAACTCATTAAGGTCTCTCTCCTTGTCAGGAGGATCCTGGCCGAACAATGTCCGGCAGGATTGGGATGCGGATGATGAAGAAATATTTTTCCTATATTTTAAATACTTACCTCAAAGCCTGTTAGAAGGCTGGCACAGACTTTAGTCAGTCTGCTCTTAGCGAACTGAACCTTCTTGATCACCGCACTCATAATAGTGCGGTGCTCTTCGTCAATGGAAGTGATGTGAAGCGCTCCCAGCAGATTGTCCGGTGCCTCTAGATGGGCAGAGGTCACCGGCCCAGGCGTCTTGCCCCTCTTGGAAGGAGGCCGCCTGGCCGATTCCGGAACCACTGGAGGTTTCGGTGCGGTGTTCGGCTGAGGGCCGAACTCGGAGCCCTTAGGGGCTTTGCTCTCCCTACTCCCGGAGCCTGGAAGGTCGCTTTGAGGCGCCTCCGGGACTGTCTCCCCTCAACCCAGTGCCTCTTGAGACAACACCTCGGTGTTGTCCGTAGGGAAAGGGGAGGTGGCGGTCAGAAGTGGATCGCTATCCATATCCGACGAGCCCAGGGAGCCGTCCGACGAGGATACGTCGATACGGGTTCGGGGCGGTCTGCACAATCATAACTCGGCGTTAGGAGAAGCAGTGCGACAAAGGAATGCTATGAGTTACTCTGGTATCCGAATACTTATGACTTCGCCAGGGGCTTGGCCCTGAGCAGCCACTCGTCTTCGCCTTCGGCGGCGGTGGTGGGGTAGTCCGGAAGGAGGTTCCTTCCCTTCTTGGACCCTTTGCCCCCCCCCCCCGATAGGGGCGGCCTTCCTTTTCTTGTCTCCCCCGACTGGAGGGGGAACATCTTCATCTTCCTCCTCGTCTTCGGGGGAGGAGTGCGTCACGGAGTTATCGGACGATAAGTCCGATAAACCCTGGCGTCGAGAACTCTTTCGGGTTCCCTTGGCCTTCTTGGTCTTCTCCGGCACCTTGTAAGGAGCCGGAGTCAGCATCTCCGTCACGAGAGCGTCCGCAGTGTCTTCGGACAGAGGGGCCGGACAGTTAATCTGCCCCGACGTCTCCACCCAGTCCTGTCAAAGGCATGGAGCTCAGACCCCGCACATGGTTAAGATGGGGGAAATAAATATCCTACCGGATGTATAGAACTCACCGAATGCGCTTGGTGCTTCGGGTTTAGCCTGCGGTCCTCGGTGAGGGAGGGAGGGACCTCGGCGCCCTTGAACAGCACCTTCAAGACGTCCTTGTGCGTCGTGTCGAAGAGCTCGCTCAGAGTCTGGTGATGCGCCGGGTCGAACTCCCACAAGTTGAAGTCCCGTTGTTGGCACGGGAGGATCCGGCAGATGAGCATGACCTGGACTATGTTGACAAGCTTGAGCTTCTTGCTTGTCATGTTTAGGATACATTTCTGGAGTCCGTCCAGCTCCACTGATGAACCCCACGACAAGCCCTTCTCTTTCCAGGAAGTGAGCCGTGTAGGGAATCATGATCGAAACTCGGGGACAACCACCCATTTGGTGCCGCGCGGCTCGGTGATGTAGAACCACGCCGATTGGCACCCCTTTACGGTCTCCACGAAGGAGCCTTCAAGCCATATAACGTTGGGCATCTTGCCCACCATGGCTCCGCCGCATTCTGCTTGTTGGCCGCCCACCACCTTCGGCTTGATATTGAAGGTCTTTAGCCATAGACCGAAGTGGGGGTGGATGCGGAGGAAAGCCTCACAGACGACGATGAACGCCGAAATGTTGAGGATGAAGTTCGGGGCCAGATCATGGAAATCCAGCCCGTAGTAGAACATGAGACCGCGGACGAATGGATGAAGGGGAAACCCCAGTTCATGGAGGAAGTGGTGGAGGAAAACTACCCTCTCATGAGGTTCCGGGGTAGGGACGATCTGCCCCGCAGCGGGCAGCCGATGCGCGATATTCGCGGCTAAGTATCCGGCTCCGCGCAGCTTTTTGATGTGTCCCTCCATAACAGAGGAAGCCATCCACTTGCCTCCCGCTCCGGACATGTTTGGAGAAGGTTGAGGAGAAAGATGTGGACTTGGGCGTTGGAGCTCGAGTGCGTGAGAATGGATGAGCAAGGAGGAAGAAGGCGTGGGTAGAAAAAGGTTAAACCTTATCCCTTTATAAGGGCGGGCGAAGCTATGCACCCCCACTAGCCTGGTAAAACTCGCTTATCCCCAAGCGCCGTGATTGATGGCGCGGTTGGGTTACCCACGCCCGTATTGATGAGAATCCTGCAATAAGGGGGACACGATCTCTGCTTCGACAAGACGTGTCAAGAAACCGCCTCGCGTTATGTGCGGGGCTGGTTAAAGAAAAACGGTTCGAATAATCGCCGAGCCATGGCCTAATGTCATGTTGCCAAAACGTGTCAGCAGATTAGATTTATGGAAATATTATTCTCTCTACGGTGGTATGTTGAACTTATTTTGCAGGGTCGGACACTATCCTTGTATTCAAATTCTTCCGTGATGTATTCGGAGGAGGAACCCGCCTTGCAATGCCGAAGACAACACTGCGCGCCGGACTCATCGTTATTGAAACCTGGTTCAGGGGCTACTGAGGGAGTCCTAGATTAGGGGATCTCCGGACAGCCGGACTATATCCTTTGGCAGGACTGTTGGACTATGAAGATACAAGATTGAAGACTTCGTCCCGTGTCCGGATGGGACTCTACTTGGCGTGGAAGGCAAGCTAGGCAGTACGGATATGGATATCTCCTCCTTTGTAACCGACCTTGTGTAACCCTAACCCTCTCCGGTGTCTATATAAACCGGAGGGTTTTAGTCCGTAGGACAACAACAATCATACCATAGGCTAGCTTCTAGGGTTTTAGCCTCTCAGATTTCGTGGTAGATCAACTCTTGTACTACCCATATCATCAATATTAATCAAGCAGGACGTAGGGTTTTACCTCCATCAAGAGGGCCCGAACCTGGGTAAAACATTGTGTCCCCTGCCTCCTGTTACCATCCGCCTTAGACGCACAGTTCGGGACCCCCTACCCGAGATCTGCCGGTTTTGACACCGACAAAGGGGTTCCACATCTTCTTGTCCACGCACTCCATCTGTTGAACTTATCTAAAATATACTAGATAAAAACATTAGCCCAGCAAGAGATATGTTGACATTAATTACCAAAACCACCCAGGGAGCACTTGGGCTTTCAGAGCTGGGGCACCTAGGGCTATTTTCGCTGATTTGCAGGCGCTGGCCCACCTGCCAGTGTCTCTCTCCTCTTTCCTCCCTTTCCCTCCCTGGCCCACCCACATGCTCCCCTCCACACACACCCATCCTCTCTCTCACACACACAAGGCCGGGCTCCAGTTCATGGTCGACCGCATCGGCGCTGCCTCGCCACTACTCCCAGCGCGTAGGCTCCGGCGCCCTCGTCTACCTCGTCGTCGTCCCACAGCTGAGGGAGCACCCATGTCGTGCCGGAGAAGGGTTCGCAGAACAGCTCGCCCATCTCGTTGTTGCGGCCAGGATCCGGTTGATGATGCCGCGGTGAAGAACAGGAGGACGAGACTGATGTCCCAGCAGGACGGCGGGTGGAGACAAGGGCGACGCTAGTGTGAGCCGCAGTACGGCGCCCACTGCGGCGCCGGCGGATAAGAGGAGCGCATCACCGAGCAGTGAGCGCGCCATGCCGGTGCCAGTGATGCGAACCAGAGCAGCCTGGTGCTGATGGCCGTCTCGGGGCACTGTACTTCTAGCGCACCGCAGGCGCCGCATTGCCATGCCGGCGCCGGCTCTACGGGTGCGTGAGGAGCCGCGGTACGACATATATGGAGACCAGGTACTTGCACTCCAGTGAGCCGGTGTCGGCGTGGCTCTTACCCGACCTGAGTTGCTCCTGGGCGTGGCTGTAGGCGGCGGTGCCTGGGCCGTAGCGTCTTTGTAGGGCCTCGTGCCGCTGCAGCTTGGACACGAGGTACGGGGAAGGTTGCCTGCCGGCTCTCCGACGGTACATGGCGGGCTGGTACCTGCTGTGTTAGGATCTCTCGTCGACACCGTCGGTCAGGAGGCCGCCGAGAAGCCTGCCGTGCGCTGGCAGCGCCGGGACCTGTCTGTCTCTGGTGGAGTAGTAGTACGACGCCCTGCGAGGGAGCGGGGCACGGGGCGACTCCTTCGTCCGCGTGACCGGCGGCTCGACGTCGGCCTCCGGCTGCTGGATGTCTCCTCAAGCTTCTCATCGCCTCCTTCCCCGTCTCGCGCTCCTCCGCTGGCTAGAGGTCGTCGACGCAGCCGTGGTCAAGATGCTCGTCCGTGTGCTCGGCCGTGAGGGACGCCACGACGCCATCTACGACCTGCTCGATGAAATGTCGTTGCCTTCGTGGGA
>NC_041384.1:513425413-513457121 GCF_002162155.2 Triticum dicoccoides | reverse complement strand
TCGCCGGCAGCCTCCCGGCAAAAATGAGGAAGGGGAGAGAAATCTATTGACACCTCGGCGTTTTCCCTCTCATTTATGGTTTTGGACAAAATGTTTTCGATTTTCGAACATTAGGGACTAAATGTCGACAAGAAATGATAAAGGACCAGATATAGACTTCTTGCGAATTGAGGGACCAAAAACTTTTTTTTCTAGAAAAAAATGGCGCGTCTCTCTACTCATGCCACTTCTTTCCTCGTGGATCCGTGTGCTTCAAGATGGTCCCCCTTCCTGCTATAGGCCATCACATTGCTATTCTTTCCCGGTTATCCCCAACTAACTCGCCCTCGTCCTCACGCCACGAATACGATACGCTTCCTCCCCATCTTGGATGTCGTCGTCTTTACCTTTTGCAGCATGCGTTTCTCCTTGATCTCGCTATTGTGTTGCGCCGTTGGTTCTTTGTGGTCACAACAGCGATGAGTTCATCATATTTAACTACTCACGGCCATGCTCAATGGCGAGTTACTTACTGAAAAGTCACAAATGGGCGGAAATACAATGCCTCGCCACAATCACTGGATGTCTGGATCACAAGCACAATGAGCAAAGATTCGTCGGTGCTCCATTTCCATGCAGAACATGCCTACATTTTTCTTATGCTTACACAGGCGTACATATAAATATCTCTTGTGCAGACAAAACACTATTCGAGGTCTATAGAATATCACTATCCTCCGCTGCCACTCGACAATGACTTAAACACCAAAGGTCAAGGGCACCTACAAGTACAACAACACAGCAAGGAAAATACAGGGACAGATCTGCCGACGTCGGCGCCGAGCACACCACCTTTCATGGATCCCTTCGGTCCATTTCGTGTCGATTTCCTAGGGACATACAGTAACAGTACTACTACATGACAGGAGCACGCAAAAAACCACACCTCGCAGGAGAGATCACGGGTCAGCCGCACACCGCCTTGAGGATCCTCTTGGCCTCCTGCTCCCCGTGCCTCAGCGCGGCCAGCCTGCACGACTGCTCCGTCAGCAGCTTCTGCATGGACGGCGTCTCGCTGGGCACGATGGCGAAGCCGTCGTGGTACTCCTCCATGTCCTCGGCGGCGAGCTGCCACACTATCGCGCCGGCGCCGGCGCCGCCCCTCTTGGCCGACTCGTGGACGATGTCGTACACCGACTTGTAGAAGGCGTCGCGCTGCGACTGCTCGAACCCCTTGACCAAATGCGACAGCCCGAACTCCGTGAGCACCACGGGCTTGCCGCCGAGCTCCGTGTCGCCGTCCTCGAAGTGGGAGCTCACCCACTTCGTCACGAACTTGAGCTTCTCTTCCAGATTCGCGTCCAGCAGCCTGCAATTTAGCTGGCGTCTCATCCACTGCTTCCACGAATTCAGAGTACTCGTAGTAGTAGCTAATTTGTTGATGGGGATGGTTACCAGGTGTCCGGGTAAAGGTGGACGGAGGCGAAGTCGATGTCGGAGATCTTGGAGTTGCGGATGAAGTCGAGGCCGTAGTTGTTGAACCAGTGCCCCGGATTCACGCTCAGCTTCTCCGGCGGGCTCGTGGGGCCGTAGAACCCCTCCGTGCCGACGGTCAGCAGGTGCCGACGGTCGATCGACTTCACGTACCCCGCCATCTCCTCGATCCAGCGCTGCCCCCATCACGCAACCAAATCAGAAAATGTCTTAAAGGTAAATGAACACAGTTACATCTAGTATCAAATTCGCACGGTAGATGCAGATCGGCAATAAGTGTGATAGATAGTAGCATCGATGGACTCACCTGCAGAGTGTTACCGGACGGATCGGTAATGCATCTGGGCTCGTTCATCAGCTCCCACGCCAAGATGGTAGGGTCGTCCTTGTACTGCACCCCCGTCAAGTGGTTCGTCCTCGTCAACAATGCCTGCACCGAAACAAAAGTAAAAGTATGCAACTTTAACCACTGTAAAATTGCCACCGACACTTTTTTGTTTCTCCGTCAATGGGATGCTAGAAACATAAAAGAAATCAGCTAGCTAGACATTGATGCTCCGGGCAGGATGCTGCAACTGTTCAGTGTTTACCTTGAGGTAGACTTTGAAGTAGTCGCGGATGGCGGGGTCGAAGAAGAAGGAGTCGTTGGAGGCGGTGAGGCCGACGCCTTCGTCCCACGCCCACCGCACGTACTGCGTCTTCCCGCCGTACGCCTCCAGGTTGTTGGCCAGGCTGAGGATGAGCCGCACGCCGTGCCGCCGGGCCTCCACGACCACCATGTCCAGCGCCTTGAAGACGCGCTCGTCGAAGTGTCCCGGGGAGAGCTGGAGCGCGTTGTAGGCGCCGTCGTTAAAGGCCCAGGTGCGGCACACCGTGAGCCCCATCCCGGTGGCGGCGCGGAACATGTCCGACACGCGGTGGCGGCTGGCCGGCTCCACGGCCTGGTCCATGAGCCAGTACGAGTTCCACCCGTTGATGTAGAATGGGCGGCCCTCCAGGAAGAGCTGCGCGCCGCGCCGCTCCACGAACGGCAGGGACGCGTCGTGGGACCGGGACGCACCGGGGGACGGGAGGAGGCCGGGGAAGCGGAGGTCCACCTCGCCGAGGAGGGAAAAGTAGAACACGGCCAGCAGGGAGGCCAGGCCGAGGATGTGGTACACGAACAGGCCGTTGCACGCCGCCATTGTGTGGTGCCGGCGGGGTGTTCTTGGGGAGCTTTTGCGGTGCTACTGCTAGAGGAGCGCCATTCCGAGTGGGGGGTGGAGCCTCTACTTCTAGAAGGCGGGAGTGAAGTAGGAGTGGACTAGTGGGATGGGAGGCAGCGGCGGTGAGGCGTGAAGCAGGAGGGGGGACCTGCACACTGTGACACTGGTGGTGGGAGCTTTGCCCGAGGTAAACAGTTATATTCGGCGAGGAGTAGGGTTGAAGGCTAGTGCTATTACTTTGCTTATAGGACCTTCACAGAATTCTAATTGTAATTACCTCCTGTCCAACTTGCCCCCTTCATTAGGGCAACTCCACCACGATCATCGAATCACCCGCAAATGTTTGGACCAGACAGTACAGACACTTTTGATCATCCATCGAGTGTCATCAATTTCGTTCGGACCAAACCGTACGTCGAAATCCCGCAAATTGCAACTAAGGAAGTGTTGAGCATCTCTAAACATCTTCAAAGTGTCAAGTTTGCTAAAATCAATCGTCGGGCCAATATGATGGTGCATGAGATTGCTAAATTTAGTTTTAATTTTTTTTCTTCGAAATGACAGTTATCCTGCATTCATTAAGAAAAAAGAGTTGCTCAGTTAATCAGAAAAAACCGAGCGAAAACCACATTGCCAAGTTAATTATGGAGAACCGGGCGAAAACCATCACCACCTCTAAGCGGCACACTTAAGATACCCCATGCACACCACTTCAAAGAGGGTCTCGTCAAGACAACACGCAGGCATCATCGTCAGCACTCCTCCCTAGAGACGTCATCACTATCCTAAACCCTAAAGTTGACCGGGATGATATCATCCTCGACAAGCGGCCGAAGTCGACCTCATTCAAGCCGGCCAATGACATAGTCAAATTCCAAGTGCACCCTACGGGCCCACCTAAAACAATGTCAATTGGGGCAAACCTCGAGGCGGAAATTGACGAGGACCTACGCAACTTCCTTAGAGAAAACAGGGATATATTTGCCTGGCATCCCTCGGATATGCAAGGGATACCCTACAGACTTGCCGAACACGGCTTGAATATCTTGAAGGGTGACGTGGCTTAGGCTGCGTCGGTATTTTCCCAAAGAGGAAGGGATGATGTAGCACAACTATGGTAAGCATTTCCCTCAGTTATGAAACCAAGGTTATCAATCTAGTAGGAGAACCAAGCAACACTATGTAAACGGTACTTGCACACAAAGAACAAATACTTGCAACCCAACGCGCGGTTCTGGAACTTGCGGCGGTTGGAATTGTGTTTTGATCGCTCTCCTGGGGTTTCTGGAATGTTGGGGTATTTATAGAGTTGAGAGGCGGTGGAGGAGACCTCCATGGGACCCACCACCCATCAGGGCACGCTAGGGGGCCCACACCCTGTCCACAAGGGTGGGGGCGTGCCCACCCCCCTGGGGCGCGGCCTCTGTCCTTGTGGGCCCCCTCGACCTTCACCGACCTCAACTCCAACTCCATATATTCATATTCAGGGAGAAAAAAACCCAGAGAGAAGGATTCATCATGTTTTACAATATGGAGCCACTGTCAAGCCCTGTTCTTCCTCGGGAGGGCAAATCTGGAGTCCGTTTTGGGTTCCAGAGAGGGGAAATCATCGCCATCATCGTCATCAACCATCCTCCATCACCGATTTCATGATGCTCACGCCGTGCATGAGTAATCTCATCGTAGGCTTGCTGGATGGTGATGGGTTGGATGAGATTTACCATGTAATTGAGTTAGTTTTGTTAGGGTTTGGTCCCTAGTTTCCACTATGTTCTAAGATTGATGTTGCTATGACTTTGCTATGTCTAATGCTTGTCACTAGGGCCTGAGTGCCATGATTTCGGATCTAAACCTATTATTTTTCATGAATATATTTGTGTTCTTGATCCTATATTGCCAGTTATAGTCACCTACTACGTGTTATTATCTGGCAACCCCGGAGTGACAATAGTCGGGACACTTCCCGACGATGACCGTAGTTTGAGGAGTTCATGTATTCACTAAGTGCTAATGCTTTGGTCCCGTACTCTATTAAAAGGAGGCCTTAATATCCGTTAGTTTCCAATAGTACCTCGCTGCCACGGGAGGGTAGGACAAAATATGTCATGCAAGTTCTTTTCCATAAGCACGTATGACTATATTCGGAATACATGCCTACATTATATTGATGAATTGGAACTAGTTCTGTGTCACCCTATGTTATAGTTGTTGCATAATGAGCCATCCGACATAATTATCCATCATTGATCCATTGCATACGAGTTCGTTTCATATTGATCTTTGCTTTGTTACTTTTTCTGTTGCCACTGTTACGATTACTACAAAACTGCTACTGTTACTCTTGCCACCGTTACCGTTACTTCCATACTACTTTGCTACTAAATATTTTGCTGCAAATATTAAGTCTTTCAGGTGTGGTTGAATTGACAACTCAGCTGCTAATACTTGAGAATATTCTTTGGCTCCCCTTGTGCCAAATTAATAAATTTGGGTTGAATACTCTACCCTCAAAAACTGTTGCGATCCCCTATACTTGTGGGTTATCAATAATATAACAGCATGGAACAATCAATAATTATAGATACATTGGACATGTATCAAAGGGCTACAAGCCTTTCAAACAAGCACTTCGGCACTTCTTTGAGCCCAAGCGTCAAGCAATGGGCGAAGAGCTGGCCAAACTTCTTGAGGCCGGATTCATAAGAGACATAAAACACCCCGATTGGCTCGCCAATCTGGACATGGTACCTAAGAAGGATAGGTTCTAACGCATGTGCGTCGACTCTAAATACCTTAACAAAGCTTGCCCCAAGGACCCATTCCCACTACCACACATTGATCGGATAGTGGACGCCACAAATGGGCACGATTCGTTGTGTTTTCTAGACGCCTACTCAGGGTATCATCAGATAAAGATGAAAGAATCCGACCAGGCTATGACCGCTTTTATTATGCCCTGCGGGCTGTTTTGCTTCAATACAACGCCTTTCAGGCTCAAAAACATTGGTGCGATGTACCAGCACATGATCCAAACATGCTTGGAAAAACACATCGGAAAGACCATTGAGGCCTACGTCGACAATGTGGTTGTCAAAACTAAACACGTTGGGCAGTCGGTCGACAACCTCCGCAACACATTTATCAGCCTACAGGAATATCAAATTAAGCTCAACCCAGAGAAATGTGTCTACGGTGTACCAACGGGCAAAATCCTCAACTTTATCGTGTCTAGCCGAGGAATCAAAGCCAACCCGACAAAAATACGAGCCCTGGCCCGATTAGAGGTGCCAACCCGATAACCGTGGCACCTGAAGTTCCTTTAAGTGACATAATTAATAGCAGGGATGCTACAGGGCGCATAGCCAAGTGTGCTATAGAGCTCTTACCCTTCGAAATAACATAACAGATGCGCCGAGCTATTAAATCTCAGGTGCTGGCAGACTTCATAGTCGAATGGACAGTGGTCAAGCTCCCTATAGAGTATAACACATATTCACACTGGACCATGTATTTTGATGGTTCAAAAAATGCTCGCTGGGCTAGGGGCCGGAGTAGTGCTCACGTCGCCAACTGGAGACAACATTCGATATGTGTTACAGATCATGTACACTGACTCCAATAATGCGGCCAAATATGAAGCCCTTCTGCATGGGCTCTAGAAAGGATCGAGAAGAGGTGTCTAGAGGGGGGTGAATAGACTCTTAGCAAAGAAAAATAGCAGTTTTTAATTTCTTTAAGTTAAGGTGGAGTTTTAGCACAAGTTTAATCATTCACAATACATTTCAAGCAAGCATGGCAAGAGTATATGAGCAGCGGAAAGTAAAGCATGCAACTTGCAAGAAAGTAAAGGGATGGGATTGCAGTATGCAAATGCAACTGGAGACTCGGAGACTTTTGGCGTGGTTCCGATAGGTGCTGCTATTGTACATCCACGTTGATGGAGACTTCAACCCACGAAGGGTAACGGTTGCGCGAGTCCATGGAGGGCTCCACCCACGAAGGGTCCACGAAGAAGCAACCTTGTATATCCCACCATGGCCATCGCCCACGAAGGACTTACCTCACTAGGGTAGATCTTCATGAAGTAGGCGATCTCATTGCCCGTACAAACTCCTTGGTTCAACTCCACAATCTTGTCGGAGGCTCCCAAGTGACACCTAACCAATCTAGGAGACACCACTCTCCAAAAGGTAAAAAATGGTGTGTAGTTGATGAACTCCTTGCTCTTGTGCTTCAAATGATAGTCTTCCCAACACTCAATTCTCTCTCATAGATTTGGATTTGGTGGAAAGATGATTTGAGTGGAAAGCAACTTGGGAAGGCTAGAGATCAAGATTCATATGGTTGGAATGGAATGTCTTGGTCTCAACACATGAGTAGGTAGTTCTCTCTCAGAAAATGAATGCTGGAAGTGTAGGCACGTTCTGATGGCTCTCCTCGGCAATGAAGGAAGGGTGGAGGGGTATATATAGCCTCCACACAAAATCGAACCGTTACATGCAATTTACCAAACTCGGTGGGACCGAATCAGAAAACTCGGTCAGACCGATTCAGTTCATAATGTGACCGTTAGGTATTTCGGTGGGACCGATATGATCAACTCGGTGGGACCGATGTGCTAGGGTTAGGGTAAAACCTCATCTCGGTTTGACCGATTACACAAACTCGGTGGGACCGATTTTGGTAATAAGCAAAACAGGGAGTTGGTCAAGCAAACTCGGTGGGACCGATTGCTTATCTTGGTGGGACCAAAATAATTGCAACAGGCAACAGAGAGTTTGCAAGCCCATCTCGGTGAGACCGAGATCCCATCGGTGAGACCGAATTGATTAGGGTTTCTGGCAGTGGCTATGTCAAGTGAACTCGGTGGCGCCGGATAGATCAAATCGGTGGGGCCGAGTTTGACTTTTGGTTTGGGACATATGTGGATATGAGAAAGTGGTTGAGGGCTTTGGAGCATATCACTAAGCACTTCGAGCAAGCAAGCCATTAAGCAACACCTCATCCCCTTTTAATAGTATTGGCTTTCCTATGGATTCAATGTGATCTTGGATCACTAAAATGAAAATGTAGAGTCTTGAGCTTTTGAGCTTGAGCCAATCCTTTGTTATTAGCATATTGGAGGGGTTCCATATCCTCTTGTCCATGCCACTCCATTTGTTGAACTTATCTGAAATATACTAGATAAAAGCATTAGTCCAACAAGAGATATGTTGACATTAATTACCAAAATCACCCAGGGAGCACTTGTGCTTTCAATCTCCCCTTTTTGGTAATTGATGACAACATGCATCAAAGCTTTAGATAAAGATATAAAGAATAGCATGTAAAGCTTTGGGAAGACATGTAACATGCATAGGCTCCCCCTACATGTATGCAATCATGTAAATATAGAGTATAAGAGCATGTGAATGCATAATCATGATAGAGCAAGCAATGAGTTACATGTATCTTGGCTATATGCATCAGAGCAAATGTTGTGAATATAGGAATTGTAGCTTCATGTTCATGATTCCTTCTTGCAAACAATATGTACATCAACAAGAGATCATCATGCACATGAATGTGATGCATATACTTACCTTGTGGTCATAAGATGGCTTAGTAAGAGATGAACCTGAGTAAACAAGGTTAGATAACACAGATACATCTACTAAATATGGCAAACTGCAAACCACAAGAGTACCAAGACTGGGATGACATGCAGAGAATGAGCACTAGGTACTCCTATTGGATATAGACATGTCCCCAAAGATAAAGATATGCAATGAATTCAAGGATTTCCTTCCCTAGAAGTCTTTCTCCCCCCGAATCTTATATAGGATAATGGGAGAAAATAGGGAAAACAGAATCTCAGAGCATAACAAATCAGAGCACAAACACATAACAAACTAACATGTCACATGTCTTTCCCCTCTAAAGACATGTGACTTCTCTCCTCTTGAACACCAAGCATCTGGGGTCTTTGGGGTCTCTCTCTCTCTCTGTGTGTTTGATGCGATTAAGCATTCTCCCCTTTTGAAGTACTCTCCCCCTTTTGAAGTGATTAAGCTTTGATGTGATCTCTCTCTCCCCCTTTGACATCAATTTCCAAGAAGGGATCTTCTCGACTGTGAGTCAAAATAGGTTTGGTTCTTGACTCACATAGCAAAGTAGCATATACAGTGTGATGCTGGTAGAGGACAAGAATCATTCAGTGGAGCTGGAGTAAAAATGCAGGATGCAAGTGGCAAATTGTCTTCTGTGCAGTGAAGTAGGTAACATCGAGTTGTATTCTTCGGTGGCTCTGAAATGGTCTGGTTTGACCGAAAGTGACAGATCGGTGTGACCGAGTTCAGCATAGAGAGAACATTTGTCACCTCAGCTCACTAGGAAAATAAGATCTCACAAAGATTTGCAAGGAATTAACTGAAGGATTTGCAACGAATTGGATGCAAGGAATGCAGAACAAAACAAAGAAGAGAAATCTAGATGAAGTATGCAAGAAAACATGGAATCACTAGGGAACTTCATCTAGAATTGGTCGGCGACAAGGTCACCTATGTTAGAGTACATTGACTAAGGAGTCAAGTGAGAACACTTGATCGTAGGTCATACTCGTCATTTAAGCTCAAAATGGGATTACCATTTTTCGTTTAAGCATTTGATGGTATTCACATTTTGTTGAGTTGCTTTGACCCATGACTTGGGGTAAAGCTTCTCTAAGATGGAATAACATACCTTGGGTGGTGGTGTTGAACTTGCTCATGTAGTCGAACTTGTGTGGGATGCTCAAGGTTGATGTAGCTCATCAAGGATTGGGAGAACCACTTGTAGCTTGAGTTCATCTACCTACATGGGTTAGTCTTGAAAGGAAGAGCAATTGTGTATCCAGATTGACAATCATGAATTTGATACCAAATGAAATTTGATATATAGAAATGGTCAAAGGATATGTTGAAAGGTTTCATGCTTCCTTGTCTTCAACCACCATATTGTAGATGCTTGGTGATGTAGAGATTGCTCAAGATGTGAGTGATTTGCAATCTCATAGATTTTGATTCATCCAAGTACCTACAAGGGTTAGATAGCATGCAAGGGTGCAAATATATCCAAGACATATGATCATCATCATAAGAGAAACACCAAGGATTAGTCAAAGGCTCATGCCTTGCATGTATCCAAATGGAGTTTCTACTCCAAGTTTGAAGCATCAATGATGTTCAATTCACCTCTCAAATGGAAAAATACTTTCTCATCAAGCGGTTTGGTGAATATCTCCGCCAATTGCTTATCGGTACGAACATGCTTAAGATCAATGTCCCCTTTGGCAACATGATCTCGAATGAAATGATGACAAACTTCAATATGCTTAGTTCGAGGATGTTGTACGGGATTATGAGCAATCTTAATAGCACTTTCATTGTCAGAAAGCAATGGAACATGTTTCACATAGATCCCATAATCTTTAAGAGTTTGGGTCATCCAAAGTAATTGAGCACAACATGAACCAGCGGCAATGTATTTCGCTTCGGCGGTGGATAAGGATATCGAGTTTTGTTTCTTGGAGGACCAAGACACAAGAGATCTACCAAGAAATTGACAAGTACCCGAAGTGGACTTTCTATCAACCTTGTCTCCGGCATAGTCCGAGTAGGAGTAGCCAACAAGATCAAAAGAGGACCTCTTAGGATACCAAATGCCAAATTTTGGTGCATGGATTAAGTATCTCACTATCCTTTTCACAGCCTTAAGATGACACTCTTTGGGGGCCGCTTGATATCGTGCACACATGCACACACTTAGCATAATATCGGGATGGTAGGCACATATATATAACAATGAACCAATCAGAGAACAATAAAACTTTTGGTCAACCGATTTGCCATCTTTGGTCAAGTCAAGATGTCCACTAGTAGGCATGGGAGTTTTCATACCTTTGCTTTCTTGCATGTTGAACTTCTTGAATAAGTCCTTGGTGTTCTCTGTTTGAGAGACAAAGGTGCTTTCCTTAGTTTGCTTGATTTGCAAACCAAGAAAGAACTTGAGTTCACGCATCATGGACATCTCAAACTTCTCCGACATTAGCTTTCCAAACTTTTCACTAAAATGGGGGTTAGTTGAACCAAATATGATATCATCAACACAATTTGGCACACAAATAATTCACCATTAACCCTTTTAGTAAAAAGAGTAGAATCAATCTTTACAATCTCAAAGCCTTTTTCAATAAGGAACTTGGTCAAGCATTTGTATCACGCTCTAGGAGCTTGTCTAAGAGCATAAAGAGCTTTGTGAAGTTTGTAAACATGATTGGGTTTCTTAGGATTAACAAAGCCAGGAGGTTGTTTAACATAAACTTCCTCCTCAATTTCACCATTTAGGAAAGCACTTTTAATGTCCATTTGGTACAAGGTGATATCATGGTGATTAGCATAGGCAAGTAAGATGAGGATGGACCCAAGTCTAGCAACGGGGGCATATGTCTCACCATAGTCCATACCTTCGACTTGAGTGTAGCCTTGGGTGACGAGACATGCTTTGTTGCGAACTACTTGTCCATCTTCGTCTTGCTTGTTGCGAAACACCCATTTGGTACTGATGATGGTGTGGTTGTTGTCGGGCTTCTCGACCAAAGTCCACACTTGATTTCTCTCAAAGTTGTGTAGCTCTTCGTGCATGGCATTTATCCAATCTGGATCTTCCAATGCTTCTTCAACCTTCATAGGTTCAATGCTAGAGATGAATGAATAATGTTCACAAAAATTAGCCAAACGAGTTTTAGATCGAGTGATTCTCCCGGTTTGAATATCGTTGAAGATTTGTTCAACGGGATGATCTCATGAAACTCTTGGTCGAACTCGTGGGAGCTTTTGTTTGGGTCGGGGTGAAGCATCTTCTTCATCATCTCGTTCTTCTTCATGGCCTTCTTCATTGTTCACGTTGTCGTTCTCTTGTCGAGGTGGAGAAGGAGGTTGATGAGGTTCATCTTGGTGTACTTCCTTATTTTCTTCATCTTGGCATGTCCCACTTGTGGATGCTTCCATGTCAACTCTTATTTCGCCTTGTCGTGTGATAACCCACAAGTATAGGGGATCGCAACAACTTTCGAGGGTAGAGTATTCAACCCAAATTTATTGATTCGACACAAGGGGAGCCAAAGAATATTCTCAAGTATTAGCAGCTGAGTTGTCAATTCAACCACACCTGGAAACTTAGTATCTGCAGCAAAGTGTTTAGTAGCAAAGTAATATGATAGTAGTAGTAACGGCAACAAAAGTAAAGACAGCAAAAGTAATGTTTTTGGTATTTTGTAGTGATTTTAACAGTAGCAGCGGAAAAGTAAATAAGCGTAAACCAGTATATGGAAAACTCGTAGGCACCGAATCAGTGATAGATAATTATGTCGGATGCGGTTCATCATGTAACAGTCATAACATAGGGTGACACAGGACTAGCTCCTGTTCATCAATGTAATGTAGGCATGTATTCCGTATATAGTCATACATGCTTATGGAAAAGAACTTGCATGACATCTTTTGTCCTACCCTCCCGTGGCAGCGGGGTCCTATTGGAAACTAAGGGATATTAAGGCCTCCTTTTAATAGAGAACTGGAACAAAGCATTAGCACATAGTGAATACATGAACTCCTCAAACTACGGTCATCACCGGTAAGTATCCCGATTATTGTCACTTCGGGGTTAACGGATCATAACACATAATAGGTGACTATAGACTTGCAAGATAGGATCAAGAACACTCATATTTTTTTTATATTGATGAAAACATAATAGGTTCATATCTGAAATCATGGCACTCGGGCCCTAGTGACAAGCGTTAAGCATAGCAAAGTCATAGCAACATCAATCTCAGAACATAGTGGATACTAGGGATCAAACCCTAACAAAACTAACTCGATTACATGATAAATCTCATCCAACCCATCACCGTCCAGCAAGCCTACGATGGAATTACTCACGCACGGCGGTGAGCATCATGAAATTGGTGATGGAAGATGGTTGATGATGACGACGGCAACGAATCCCCCTCTCCGGAGCCCCGAACGGACTCCAGATCAGCCCTCCCGAGAGGTTTTAGGGCTTGGCGGCGGCTCCATATCGTAAAATGCGATGATTTCTTCTCTCTTATTTTTTTCCTCTCCGAAAGCGAATATATAGAGTTGGAGTTGGTGTCGGAGGGTTTCCAGGGGGCCCACGAGGTAGGGGGGCGCGCCCTAGGGGGGGCGCCCCCCACCCTCGTGACAAGGGTGTGGGCCCCCTGGTCTTCATATTTGGCAAGGATTTTTTTATTGTTTTTTCTAAGACCTCCCATGGAGTTTCAGGTCATTCCGAGAATATTTGTTTTCTGCACATAAAACAACATCATGGCAATTCTGCTGAAAACAGCGTCAGTCCGGGTTAGTTCCATTCAAATCATACAAGTTAGAGTCCAAAACAAGGGCAAAAGTGTTTGGAAAAGTAGATACGACGGAGACATATCAACTCCCCCAAGCTTAAACCCTTGCTTGTCCTCAAGCAATTCAGTTGACAAACTGAAAGAAAGAAAGAAATTTTTTTACAAACTCTTTTTGCTCTTATTGTTGTAACTGTGTCAAGCCAGCATTCAAGTTTTCAGCATAAATCATAACTAACCACATTTGCAATAATTATCAGGTCTCATAATTACTCATATCAATAGCATAATCAACTAGCAAGTCATAATAATAAATCTCAGATGACAACACATTCTCAAAACAATCATAATATGATATAACAAGGTGGTATCTCGCTAGCCCTTTCTGAGACCGCAAAACATAAATGCAGAGCACCTTTAAAGATCAAGGACTGACTAGACATTGTAATTCATGGTAAAAGAGATCCAATCATAGTCATACCCAACATAAATTAATAGTGATGAATACAAATGACAACTGTGCTCTCCAGCTAGTGCTTTTTAATAAGAGGGTGATGACTCAACATAAAAGTAATTGGATAGGCCCTTCGCAGAGGGAAGCAGGGATTTGTAGAGGTGCCAGAGCTCGGTTTTGCAATAGAGATAAATTGTATTTTGAGCGGTATACTTTCATTGTCAACGTAACAACTAAGAGATGGCGATATCTTCCATGCTAAACACATTATAGGCGGTTCCCAAACAGAATGGTAAAGTTTATACTCCCCCTCCACCAACAAGCATCAATCCATGGCTTGCTCGAAACAATGAGTGCCTCCAACATACATTAGGTCCCAGGGGGAGTTTTGTTTGCAATTAATTTTGATTTAGTTTGCATAAAGCATGGGACTGGGCATCCCGGTGACCAGCCATTTTCTCGTGAGTGAGGAGCGGAGTCCACTCCTCTTGAGAATAACCCGCCTAACATGGAAGATAAGGACAACCTTTGTTGATACATGAGCTATTTGAGCATACAAAACAGAGTGTTTATTTGAAGGTTTAGAGTTTGGCACATACAAATTTACTTGGAACGGCAGGTAGATACCGCATATAGGAAGATATAGTGGACTCATCCGGAATAACTTTGGGGTTTAAGGGATTGGATGCACAAGCAGTATTCCCGCTTAGTACAGGTGAAGGATAGCAAAAGACTGGGAAGCGACCGACTAGAGAGCGACAACAGCCATGTACATGCATTAAAATTAATAAAAATTGGATGCAAGCATGAGCAGGATATAATCCACCATGAACATAAATATCATGAAGGCTATGTTGATTTGTTTCAACTACATGCGTGAACATGTGCCAAGTAAAGTCACTTAAATCATTCAAAGAAGGATACCACCCCATCATACCACATCATAACCATCTTAATAGCATGTTGGCATACAAGGTAAATCATTATAACTCATAGCTAATCAAGCATGGCACAAGCAACTACGATCTCTAATTGTCATTGCAAACATGTTTATTCATAATAAGCTGAATCAAGAACGCGGGACTCATCATATTTACAAAAGCAAAAGAGGTCGAGTTCATACCAGCTTTTCTCATCTCAGTCATTCCATCATATGTCATCATAATTGCCTTTCACTTGCACGACCGAACGGTGTGAATAATAATAAGAGTGCACGTGCATTGGACTAAGCTGGAATCTGCGAGCATTCAATAAACAGGAGAAGACAAGGTAATATGCGCTCTTTGGTTAATTCAACAATAATGCATATAAGAGCCACTTCAGCAATTTAATTATGGTCTTCTCCTACTGACCCCCAAATAAAAGAAAAGAAATAAAACTATTTACACGGGAAAGCTCGCAACAAGCAAAAGAAGAACGGGAAATATTTTTGGGTTTTCTTTTTAATTACTACTACATGCATGGGAAGTAAATTAATTAAAAGCTACAACTAATTTTTTTATTTTTCTTAAGGTTTATTAAACACACAAGAAGAAAGCAGGAAAAATAAAATAATCTAGCATGGATATTACAATGAAAAAGTATGAGCACCGACATCTAGCAATGAGTGTGTGTGAACATAAATGTAATGTCGGTGAGAAATACGTACTCCCCCAAGCTTAGACTTTTGGCCTAAGTTGGTCTATGGCCATGGCTGGCCTGGCGGATATCCATAATAATAGTTGTTGGGGTCGTACTGTGATGAAGAAGAGGACTCTGACTGCCACTCGCTGACAGTCATCTCTGGATCCCAAGAATAAACAGATTGTCGTGGAGGCTCATTTTGTGGTTCTTGTTCTGGCTCCTCGGTTGGTGCAGGGTTCCGGTAGGCATGAATAGCCATCAACAGAACAAGATATGTGCCTACAGTGAAATCAAACAAAGAAGGAGCAGGCAAGGTAATAGTCTCGGGATGATGTTTATTAAAGAACAATTGATATCTAAGCTCCCCTGCCCTATTCTTAATAATAAAATCATGTGTCACCATACTTTTATGATCTAGATAAACACGGGGAAGCACCTTTTCTTCCTTCTCAGCATGCCTAATAGGTATGTTAAAATGTGCGGCTAGGCGTGCGGCATAGATGGCTCCAAAGATGGGGCCCTTAGTACGGTTCATATTTAACCGTCTAGCAATAATACCGCCCAAACTAAAAGTAATCACTATATAAACCTTGGAGCAGAATAATTAAATCAGGGATACTAAGGTTTCCAAAATTTCGGCGTCCAATTAAACAACGACTAGCAAATAATGCAAAGTAACGCAAAACAGGAAAATGTATGCTAGTGATTCGTGCATTGGAGACCTTCCTGGTTTCTCCTACAGTGATATTATCAATAAACCCAGCCACATCATCATGATGTGGTTCTTCTGCCTTGCCCTCAAAGGGGACTAAACAAATCCGACAAAAATCATAAAGTGACATCTCCTTAGGCTCATCATATAAATGAAATTCCACCATAGGTGGTGAGTTCCTAGGATGAAAATAAAAGTTTTGCACAAAGGGATTTGTGAGTAAGAGATACTGATCGCGTTGGTCGTGGAGGAAAGCGGTGAGGCCTGCAATGTGAGCCAATTCATGAAAATCTTCGTAGATACCGGCTGCTCTCAAGAAATCTTCAGAAGGCCATTCACATGCCCGAATCTCCGCGGTGCGTGGCAAATTATACTTAGGCTTCGGTGCCTTTTGCTTTGAGCTTTGGCTTGATGAGCCCCTCAATAATCTCCTCATCATTTTTCTGAAATAATATGAAATTTTTAGTAACTTCAAAATAAAAGTGACCAACTCAATAAAACTGATAGCAACTACTCCTACAAGTGCCTAGAGCCTATATCAAGCATCAAAACTACTTGGAACCATATAAATTTGACATGCAAGATCAAGAACATGGTCACCTATGCAGCACAAATTGGCATTGAATAAAGCACTAGAACAAAAACTAATTGGACCAATGGAGGAGTCAAAACACCAAGGAACAATCTCTCCAAGCAGTTTTGCGAGAGGTGCTTTGAGCAAGGAGATCGAAAATCACAGCAAAAGTGGCTGGAACTCGTGCTTGAGTTGGTTTTTCAGGTTTGTGTGAGATAGAGGAAGAAGATGGGTGCTGGGATAAGTGGAGGAGGGCCACCGTGGGCCCACGAGGCAGGGGCGCGCCCACCACCCTCGTGGCCAGGTGGCAGCTCCTCCCGAGGTGATTTTTGCACAGTAAATCCTCAAATATTCCCAAAAAATCATATTAAATTGGCATGTCATTCTGAGGACTTTTATTTTCAGGTTATTTTTATATTGCACAGATAATCAGATAACAGACAGAAAAAAATACTATTTTTACTTTATTTAATATAAATAACAGAAAATATAAAGAAGGTACATAAGTTTGTGTTTCTAGTTTCATCCATCTCATGGTCATCAAAAAGAATCCACTAACAAGGTTGATCAAGTCTTGTTAACAAACTCATTCCGATAATCATGGAACCAGAGAAGTTTCGAATAACACTAAGTTACCTCAACGGG
Source organism: Triticum dicoccoides (assembly GCF_002162155.2). Taxonomy (NCBI): domain Eukaryota; kingdom Viridiplantae; phylum Streptophyta; class Magnoliopsida; order Poales; family Poaceae; genus Triticum; species Triticum dicoccoides. The sequence goes on along the minus strand of NC_041384.1, from coordinate 513,440,042 downwards.
GATATGCACATCCCCTATAATAAGAATATCGTATTTCTTCCTGACAGTAGGAAGAGGAAATTCAAAACCTCCAATTATAATCGATGGAATTTTTCCAATGGAGTTGATACTATGAACTTGAGGTTGTTTCCTCGGAAAGTGTACCGTATGCTCATTACCATTAACATGAAAAGTGACATTGCCTTTGTTGCAATCAATAACAGCCCCTGCATTATTAAGAAAAGGTCTTCCAAGAATAATAGACATACTATCATCCTCGGGAATATCAAGAATAACAAAGTCCGTTAACATAGTAACGTTTGCAACCACAACAGGCACATCCTCACAAATACCGACAGGTATAGCAGTTGATTTATCAGCCATTTGCAAAGATATTTTAGTAGGTGTCAGCTTATTCAAGTCAAGTCTACGATATAAAGAGAGAGGCATAACACTAACACCGGCTCCAAGATCACATAAAGCAGTTTTAATATAATTTATTTTAATGGAGCAAGGTATAGTAGGTACTCCAGGATCTCCAATTTTCTTTGGTATTCCACCCTTAAAAGTATAATTAGCAAGCATGGTGGAAATCTCAGCTTCCGGTATCTTTCTTTTATTAGTAATGATATCTTTCATATATTTAGCATAAGGGTTCATTTTGAGAACATCAGTTAATCTCATACGCAAAAAGATAGGCCTAATCATTTCAGCAAAGCGCTCAAAATCCTCATCATCCTTTTTCTTGGATGGTTTCGGAGGAAAAGGCATGGGTTTCTGAACCCAAGGTTCCCTTTCTTTACCATGTTTCCTACCAACAAAGTCTCTTTTATCATAACGTTGATTCTTTGATTGTGGGTTATCAAGATCAACAGCAGGTTCAATTTCTACATCATTGTCATTACTAGGTTGAGCATCATCATGAACATCAGCATTAATATTTTCATTAGGTTCGTGTTCATTACCAGATTGTGTTTCAGCATCAGACATAGATATATCATTTGGACTATCAGGTGGTTCAGCAATAGGTTCACTAGAAGTTTGCACAGTTCTATCATTTTTCGTTTTCTTCTTTTTAGAAGAACTAGGAACATCAATATTATTTCTCTGAGAATCTTGCTCGATTCTCTTAGGGTGGCCTTGAGGATACAAAGGTCCCTGAGTCATTCTACCAGTTCTAGTAGCCACTCTAACAGCATAATCATTTTTCTTACCATTCATTTCTTCAAGCACTTCTTTTTGAGCTTTAAGTACTTGTTCTACTTGAGTGGTAACCATAGAAGCATGTTTGCTAATAAGTTTAAGTTCACCTTTAATATCAGCCATGTAATCACCCAAGCGTCTAATCATATAAGCATTTTCTTTTAATTGTCTACCAAAATAAGCATTGAAGTCGTCTTGCTTATACATAAAGTTATCAAACTCATCCAAGCACTGACTAGCAATTTTAGTAGGAGGAACTTCAGCTTTATCATATCTATAGAGAGAATTTACCTTTACTACCTGTGTCGGGATATCGGGATCAGGAGGTTCTTCAACAAATAAATAATATAGATCATAAGTTTCTTCAACAGGCGGTGAATTAAGACCATGTATTTCTTCAATAGGGGGTAAATTCTTAACGTCTTCAGCTTTAATACATTTCTCTTTCATAGATTTCCTTGCCTCTTGCATATCTTCGGGACTGAGAAATAGAACACCTCTCTTCTTCAGAGTTGGTTTAGGAATAGACTCAGTAATTGGAGCAGGAGCTGGCTCTGGATCTGGCTCAGGAGGTGGCTCGGGAGGTGCCCAATTATTTTCATTTGTCAACATATTATTCAATAGAATTTCAGCTTCATCCGGTGTTCTTTCCCTGAAAAGAGAACCAGCACAACTATCCAGGTAATCTCTGGAAGCATCGGTTAGTCCATTATAAAAGATATCAAGTATTTTAGGTTTCTTAAGAGGATGATCAGGCAAAGCATTAAGTAACTTGAGAAGCCTCCCCCAAGCTTGTGGGAGACTCTCTTCTTTAATTTGCACAAAGTTGTATATTTCCCTCAAAGCAGCTTGTTTCTTATGAGCGGGTAAAATATTTAGCAGAGAAGTAATAAATCATATCCTGGGAACTACGCACACAACCAGGATCAAGAGAATTAAACCATATCTTAGCATCACCCTTTAATGAGAACGGAAATATTTTGAGTATATAAAAGTAACGCGATCTCTCATCATTAGTAAGCAGGGCAGCTATATTATCCAACTTAGTAAGATGTGCCACAACTGTTTCAGATTCATAGCCATAAAATGGATCAGATTCAACCAAATTAATTATATCAGGATCAACAAAGAATTCATAATCTTTATCAGGAACACATATAGGTGAAGTAGCAAAAGCAGGGTCGGGTCTCATTCTATCTCTAAGTGATTCTTTGTTCCATTTAATTAATAACCTCTTAAGCTCATATCTATCCTTGCAAGCAAAAATAGCGGCAGAAGATTCCTTATCAAAAGATAACCTTTTGGAATAACATGCATGTTTTCATCATCACTATCATCATCGTATTCAGATTCAATAATTTCTTTTTCTCTAGCCCTAGCAATTTGTTCATCAAGAAATTCACTAAGGGGCACAGCAGTATCAGACATAGAAGCAGTTTCATCATAAGTATCATGCATAGCAGAAGTGGCATCATCAATAACATGCGACATATCAGAACGAATAGCAGAAGCAGGTGTAGGTGTCGCAAACTTACTCATAATAGAAGGTGAATCAAGTGCAGAGCTAGATGGCAGTTCCTTACCTCCCCTCGTAGTTGAGGGATAGATCTTGGTTTTTGGATCTCTCAAGTTCTTCATAGTGATAAGTAGATATAAATCCCAAGTGACTCAAAGAATAGAGCTATGCTCCCCGGCAACGGCGCCAGAAAAAGGTCTTGATAACCCACAAGTATAGGGGATCGCAATAGCTTTCGAGGGTAGAGTATTCAACCCAAATTTATTGATTCGACACAAGGGGAGCCAAAGAATATTCTCAAGTATTAGCAGCTGAGTTGTCAATTCAACCACACCTGGAAACTTAGTATCTGCAGCAAAGTGTTTAGTAGCAAAGTAATATGATAGTAGTAGTAATGGCAACAAAAGTAAAGACAGCAAAAGTAATGTTTTTGGTATTTTGTAGTGATTGTAACAGTAGCAGCGGAAAAGTAAATAAGCGTAAACCAGTATATGGAAAACTCGTAGGCACCGAATCAGCGATGGATAATTATGCCGGATGCGGTTCATCATGTAACAGTCATAACATAGGGTGACACAGAACTAGCTCCAGTTCATCATTGTAATGTAGGCATGTATTCCGTATATAGTCATACGTGCTTATGGAAAAGAACTTGCATGACATCTTTTGTCCTACCCTCCCGTGGCAGCGGGGTCCTATTGGAAACTAAGGGATATTAAGGCCTCCTTTTAATAGAGAACCGGAACAAAGCATTAGCACATAGTGAATACATGAACTCCTCAAACTACGGTCATCACCGGTAAGTATCCCGATTATTGTCACTTCGGGGTTAACGGATCATAACACATAATAGGTGACTATAGACTTGCAAGATAGGATCTAGAACTCACATATATTCATGAAAACATAATAGGTTCAGATCTGAAATCATGGCACTCGGGCCCTAGTGACAAGCATTAAGCATAGGAAAGTCATAGCAACATCAATCTCAGAACATAGTGGATACTAGGGATCAAACCCTAACAAAACTAACTCAATTACATGATAAATCTCATCCAACCCATCACCGTCCAGCAAGCCTACGATGGAATTACTCACGCACGGCGGTGAGCATCATGAAATTGGTGATGGAGGATGGTTGATGATGACGACGGCGATGAATCCCCCTCTCCGGAGCCCCGAACGGACTCCAGATCAGCCCTCCCGAGAGGTTTTAGGGCTTGGCGGCGGCTCCGTATTGTAAAACGCGATGATTTCTTCTCTCTTATTTTTCTCTCTCCGAAAGTGAATATATAGAGTTGGAGTTGGCGTCGGAGGGTTTCCAGGGGGCCCACGAGGTAGGGGGGCGCGCCCTAGGGGGGCGCCCCCCACCCTCGTGAGAAGGGTGTGGGCCCCCTAGTCTTCATATTTGGCGAGGATTTTTTATTGTTTTTTCTAAGACCTCCCTTGGGTTTCAGGTCATTCTGAGAATATTTGTTTTCTGCACATAAAACAACATCATGGCAATTCTGCTGAAAACAGCATCAGTCCAGGTTAGTTCCATTCAAATCATACAAGTTAGATTCCAAAACAAGGGCAAAAGTGTTTGGAAAAGTAGATACGACGGAGACATATCATCGTGAGGTAGAAGATTCCACTTGGACGAATGAGGTACTTTCCTTCACCTCTGGTGGACGAATCTTGCCAATAGACAAGTCTTGGATTGCTTCTGAAGGGTCTTTGTCTCCTACATCAATTGGCAGTTGCTCTACTTGCGAGCCGTTAGATTCACCAAAATTCACATCCACCGTATCTTCAACCTTTTGGGTGAAATTGTTGTAGACACGATAAGTGTGAGAGTTTGAGCCATAACCAAGTAGGAAACCCTCATGAGATTTAGGAGCAAATTTAGAACGACGATGCTTATCAAGAATGTAGCACTTTGAGCTGAATACTCGAAAGTATCCAACTTGGGGTTTGTTACCGGTGAGAAGCTCATATGTCGTTTTGTTGAGTAGCTTGTGAAGATACAAGTGATTTGTTGGATGACAAGCTGTCTCAACCGCTTCCGCCCAAAAGTGTTTTGGCGTCTTGTACTCATCAAGCATCGTTCTCGCCATCTCAATAAGAGTCCGGTTCTTCCTGTCAACAACTCCATTTTGTTGAGGTGTGTACGTAGCCGAGAACTCGTGTGAAATCCCTTCTTCGTCAAGAAAGGTATCCACGTTTGTGTTCTTGAACTCTGTTCCATTGTCGCTTCAAACCTTCTTGATCTTCACTTCAAATTGATTTTGGGCCTTCCTAGCGATGTTCCTAAAGAACTTTTGAACCTGTGATTTATCATCAAGAAAGAACACCCACGTAAATCTTGAAAAATCATCGACTATGACTAGACCAAATGAGTTACCACCAAGACTTTTGTAGGCATTGGGACCAAAGAGATCCAATGAAGTAGCTCGAGCAGTCTTCTCATGGTCTCATGATGTTCTTCACGGGATGACTTCCTCCAACTTGTTTTCCCGCTTGACACGCACTGCACAATCTATCCTTGTCAAATATAACATCTTTACTCCAAGGATATGATCACCTTTAATAAGCTTATCAAGATTTTGCATGCCCACGTGGCCACATGACCTAATCTTCTATGCCACAACCAACCTTTAGAAGATTTAGCAATTAAGAAAGTTCTAGGTTGAGACTTTTTAGTGAAATCAACAATGTAAAGATCACCTCTACGTAAACCGGTAAAGACCATATTGTGGTTATCTCTGCGAAACACTTGGCAATCTAGTTCAGTAAATAGGACATTGAAACCAAAGTCAGAAAGTCTAGATACGAAAAGTAGATTATATCCAAGAGATTCAACGAGCATAACATTTTGTATGGAGCTGTCATGTGAGATGGCCACCTTACCAAGGCCAACCACCTTACCCTTTGAGTTGTCACCAAAGGTGACATACTTTCGAGGGTCGTCATTTTCAGCATGCTCATAAAACATATCCTTGTCTCCGGTCATGTGATCGGTACACCCACTATCAAGAACCCATTCCTTTCCACCAGCCATGTAGTCGTGAAGATTAGCCATAAGACCAAAGTGTCTCATAGACTCATCGAGATCAAAGTCACTATCATCATCCTCATCATAGTACCCATGTTCAACATTGTCTTGTGATGGATCAATTCCTAGAGAGGGTAATTCATTAAATAAATGGTCATCACAATAGTCATCTTTATGAATTCTAATGGCTTCGGAGATGATATTGCTTATGATTCCAACATCTCCTTTGGCACGCGTAAGATTAGTAAGATCAAATAGACAGTCACCAAATTTGGGATCATTGGAACTCATCTTACTCAAGGCAATAGACTTATGAAGAATTTCATCCAAGTTTTGCAAGGAATAGTTTTAAAATCGTTCCTCAAGAAATCTCCATATGGTGTAGGCACAATCAAGAGCAGGAAAGCTAGCAAACAAGTTTCTAGGCAATCCTCTAGTGATTAAATTGATGGTTCTAAGATTACGGATCATATCAATAGACTCATCAAGGGTAGGATGCAAAGGATCAACATGAGGTGCACAAGGGCTAGTAATGTACTTGTTCAAATGATATTCATTGAAAATCTCAAGCATCTCAATTTTCCACTCATGAAAGAAGTCTCCATCAAGTATAGTCACTCTACGCCTAAGACTCCCCAACGTAGACTCATCCATCTTCCTCCAAAGGTGTTTAAACCAAATCAATGGAGACCAATGCTCTGATACCAATTGAAAGGATCGAGAAGAGGTGTCTAGAGGGGGGGTGAATAGACTCTTAGAAAAGAAAAGTAGCAATTTTTAATTTCTTTAAGTTAAGGTGGAGTTTTAGCACAAGTTTAACCATTCACAATACATTTCAAGCAAACATGGCAAGAGTATATGAGTAGCGGAAAGTAGAGCATGCAACTTGCAAGAAAGTAAAGGGATGGTATTGGAGTTTGCAAACGCAATTGGAGACTCAGAGATTTTTGGCGTGGTTCTGATAGGTGGTTCTATGGTACATCCACGTTGATGGAGACTTCAACCAACGAAGGGTAACGGTTGCGCGAGTCCACGGAGGGCTCCACCCACAAAGGGTCCATGAAGAAGCAACCTTGTCTATCCCACCATGGCCATCGCCCACGAGGGACTTGCCTCACTAGGGTAGATTTTCATGAAGTAGAAGATCTCCTTGCCCGTAAAAACTATTTGGTTCAACTCCACAATCTTGTTGGAGGCTCCCAAGTGACACCTAACCAATCTAGGAGACACCACTCTCCAAAAGGTAATATATGGTGTGTAGTTGATGAACTCCTTGCTCTTGTGCTTCAAATGATAGTCTCCCCAACACTCAACTCTCTCTCACAGATTTAGATTTGGCGGAAAGATGATTTGAGTGGAAAGCAACTTGGGAAGGCTAGAGATCAAGATTCATATGGTTGGAATGGAATGTCTTGGTCTCAACACATGAGTAGGTAGTTCTCTCTCAGAAAATGAATGCTGGAAGTATAGGCACGTTCTGATGGCTCTCCTCACTAGTGAAGGAAGGGTGGAGGGGTATATATAGCCTCCACACAAAATCTAACCGTTACACACAATTTACCAAACTCGGTGGGACCGAATCAGAAAACTCAGTCAGACTGATTTAGTTCATAATGTGACCATTAGGTATTTCGATGGGACCGATATGATCAACTCGGTGGGACCGATGTGCTAGGGTTAGGGTAAAACCTCATCTCGGTTCGACCGATTACACAAACTCAGTGGGACCGATTTTGGTAATAAGAAAAACAGAGAGTTGGTCAAGCAAACTCGGTGGGACCGATTGCTTATCTCGGTGGGACCGAAATAATTGCGACAGGCAACAGAGAGTTCACAAGCCCATCTCGATGAGACCGAATTGATTAGGGTTTCTGGCAGTGTCTATGTCAAGTGAACTCGGTGGTGCCGGATAGATCAAATCGGTGGGGCCGAGTTTGACTTTTGGTTTGGGACATATGTGGATATGAGAAAGTAGTTGAGGGCTTTAGAGCATATCACTAAGCACTTTGAGCAAGCAAGCCATTAAGCAACACTTCATACCCTTTTAATAGTATTGGCTTTCCTATGGACTCAATGTGATCTTGGATCACTAAAATGGAAATGTAGAGTCTTGAGCTTTTGAGCTTGAGCCAATCCTTTGTTCTTAGCATCTTGCAGGGGTTCCATATCCTCTTGTCCACGCCACTCCATTTGTTGAACTTATCTGAAATATACTAGATAAAAGCATTAGTCCAACAAGAGATATGTTGACATTAATTACCAAAATCACCCAGGGAGCACTTGTGCTTTCAGCTCTGGATAGTAGTCTCGATGGGCGTTAAACGCCTTGAGGTCCGAGGAGATTCCAACCTCGCCATCTCACAGGTAAAATGGCGAGTTTGATGCCAAGGACCCAAAAATGAAAGCTTGAAGAATGTAGTACTAAACATCTCGGCTAGGTTCGAGGGGCTTGAATTTCATTGTATCCCCCATGGTAGCAACCAGGCCGTCGATATCCTTGCCCGCACCTTCCTCGAACAACTTTTCAAGCCATATGTAGTCTGGTGATGCTTGTAATCTGCATTGGTACTTCCCCAAAGAGGACATGATGATGCAGCACAAAAGAGGTAAGTATTTCCCTTAGTTATGAAACCAAGGTTATCAATCCAATAGGACAGCCAGGCAACACTATGTAAACAACATCTGCACACAAACAACAAATACTTGCAACCCAACGCGTAAGAGAGGATGTCAATCCCTCAACGACATTGAGATAGATTAAATTGTATAGGTTTGATAAATAGATCTAACAAAAAATATAAAATAAAATAAAGAAAGAAAAATTGCAGCAACCTATTTTGGATTTAATATATGATAGAAAATAGACCCCGAGGATATAGTTTTCACTAGAGGCTTCTCTCAAGAAAATAGCATAACGTGGTAAACAAATTACTATTGGGCAATTGATAGAAATGCGAATAATCATGATGATATCCAAGGCAATGATCATGTATATAGGCATCACGTCCAAGATTAGTAGACCGACTCCTGCCTGCATCAACTACTATTACTCCATAGATCGACCGGTATCCAACATGCATTTAGTGTATTAAGTTCATGGAAAAACAGAGTAATGTAATAAGAACGATGACATGATGTAGACAAGATAAATTCACGTATGAATCAACCAGATCTTGTTACACTTAATAGCAACGATACGTGTGTGTCATGTCTCTTTCTGTCACTGAGATTGAGAACCGCAAGATCGAATCCATCACAAAGCACATCTTCCCATGGCAAGATAAATCAATCTAGTTGGCCAAACCAAATCAATAAACCGGAGAACAAATACGAGGCTATAAAAACCATGCATAAAAGAGTTCAACAAAGACTCAAATAATATTCATGGACAGAACTGATCATAAACTCACAATTCATCGGATCCCAACAAACACACCGCAAAAAAGAGTTACATCAAATAGATCTCCAAGATCATCGAGGAGAACAATGTATTGAAGATCAAAAAGAGAGAAGAATCCATTTAGCTACTAACTACGGACCCGTAGGTCTATGGTAAACTACTCACGCATCATCGGAGGGGCAGCAAGGATGATGAAGAACACCTCCATGATCATTGCCCCCCTGGCGGAGTGCCGGAAAAGGCCTCTATATTGGATCTCGTGGTTCTGGAACTTGCGGCGGAGGAAAAAGTATTTCATCGACTCCCCTAGGGTTTTTGGTATTTTATAGTATTTATAGAGGTGGAGGTAGGTCAAGAAGGTTCACATGGCCTCCACTACCCATGAGAGCGCGCCAGAGGCCCCTGGCGCGCCCTGGTGCCTAGTCAGCCCCACGAGCCTCCTCTCGTGTGCTCCTATTTAGCTTCCAGGGATCTCTTATCACTAGAAAAAAGTTCCATGGCATTTGGACTTCGTTTCGTATTTATATTCTGCAAAGTAAAAAACAAACATAAAAACAACAACTGGCACTGGGCACTATGTCAATAGGTGATGTATACTACAGAACTTGTTCTTGTAGACTTGTGTTGGGCCTCCAAGCGCAGAGTTTGGTAGGAGAGTAGCAATTTTTCATCAAGTGGATGACCTAAGGTTTATCAATCTGTGGGAGGCATAGGATGAAGATGGTCTCTCTCAAACAACCCTGCTACCAAATAATAAAAAGACTCTTGTGTCCCCAACACACCAAATACAATGGCAATTTGTATAGGTGCACTAGTTCGGCGAAGAGATGGTGATACAAGCGTAGTAATGATAGTAGATATTGATTTTTGTAATAGGAACAATAAAAATAAGTAAGGGAGCAATTGATAAAACGGAACACAAACGGTATTGTAATGCTTGAAAATGAGGCCTAGGGTTTGTACTTCCACTGGTGCAATCTCCCAACAATACTAATCTAATTGGATCATGTAACCATCCCTCAAAGTGCGATGAAGAATCACTCCAAAGTTCTTATCTAGCGGAGAACATAAGAAGAAATTGTCCATAGCTATTCTTTCTGATCAATCTATCCAAGGGTTCATACTAAAATAACACGAAGTTATTCTTTCCGGTCGATCTATCAACAGTTCATACTAAAATAACACCGAGTTATTGTTTTTGATCGATCTATCAAGAGTTCGTACTAAAATAATACCAAAACAAATTCAGATTTATAATACTAAATCCAACACAAAGAACCTCAAAGACTGCCCCAAGATTTCTACCGGAGAAACAAAGACAAGAACGTGCGTCAACCCCTATGCGTAGGTTACCCCAATGTCACCTCGGGAATCCACGAGTTAAGTGTTAAAACATATCTCAAGTGAATCAATATAATACCCCATTTTCACCACGGGTATTCATATGCAATACGTATATCAAGCACTCTCAAATCAATAAAAGTATCCAATCCGATAAAACAAAATCTCAAAGGGAAAACTCAATTCATCACAACAAGGTAGAGAGGGAGAAACACCATATGATCCAACTATATTGACAAAGCCCGTGATACATCAAGATCGTGCCATCTCAAGAATGAGAGAGAGAGAGAGAGAGATTAAACACATAGCTACTGGTACAAACCCTCAGCCCCGATGGTGGACTACTCACTCCTCATCATGGTGGCCGTCGGAATGATGAAGATGACCACCGGTGATAATTCCCTCCTCTGACAGAGTGCCGGAACGGGGTCTAGATTCGTTTTTCGTGGCCACAGAGCCTTGCGCCAGCGGAACTTCTGATCTAGAGTTCTCCCGAGGGTTTTTGGAATGTTTGACTATTTATAGGGCGAAGAGGCGGTGCGGGAGGCCACCGAGGTGGGCACAACCCACCTGGGCGCGCCTGGCGGCGTGCCCTGGTGGGTTGTGCTCCCCTCGGAGCTCCCCTCTGGTACTTCTTTGGCCCACCGGGTGTCTTCTGGTCCAGAAAAAATCTCCAAAAAGTTTCACTGCGTTTGGACTCCGTTTGGTATTGATTTTCCGTGATGTAAAAAACAAGAAAAAAACAGCAGCTGGCACCGGGCACTATGTCAATATGTTAGTCCCAAAAAATGATATAAAGTTGCTATAAAATGATTGTAAAACATCCAAGAATGATAATATAACAACATGAATACTTCATAAATTATAGATACGTTAGAGACGTATCAATAAGTTAGTCCCCAAAAATAATATAAAGTTGCTAATAAATGTATATAAAACATCCAGGATTGATAATATAACAACAATTAAAAATTATAGGTACATTGGAGACGTATTGAATGCTTGTATCTACGTTGGTAATTTCCCGAAGAGGAGAGGATGATGCAGCACATCAAATGTAAGTATTTTCCTTAGTTATGAAACCAAGGTTATCAATCCAGTAGGGGAACCAAGCAACACTATGTAAACAACACCTGCACACAAACAACAAAAACTTGCAACCTGATATTTATGTTTTTATGTTGATATTCATTGCATTATGGACTGTTATTTCACTTTATGATACAATTCTTATGCCTTTTCTCTCTTATTTTATAAGATTTACATGAAGAGGGAGAATGCCGGCAGCTGGAATTCTGGACCGGAAAGGAGCAAATCTGAGATACCTATTCTACACAACTCCAAATGTCCCCAGACTCTACGGAGAATTGTTTTGGAATATACAAAAAATATTGGGCGAAGAAATAATATAAGGAGATCCACCAGGTGGCCACAAGCCTGGGGGTGCGCTCCCTGGCCAGCCCCCAGTGTCCATCTTCTGCTATATGAAGGGTTTTGACCTAGAAAAAATAATAAGGAAGTTTTTAGGATGAAGCATCGCCATCTCGAGGCGAAACCTGGGCAGAAGCAATTGTCGTGGTATTCTCACGGGGGGTACTAGACGACATATGCCACAAGGTGGCTTCGTGTGAGGGCAAGACTGCTGCCGGAATATCCAGGGACGGGTATGCGAGTATCACGTGCTAGTTTACCCAGGTTCGGGGCTCTCCGGAGAGATAACACCCCTACTCCTGCATGTCTGAGTATATGTGGTATATCTGGTACAGAGTGCTCCTGGAGCTGTATCTAAGGTCAGTGCCATAGGCATCTGGCCTCGTATATGCATGTGGCATGGTGGCCGTTGCTCTTGGCCGAATGGGTGTGCTTGGGCATGCTTGCCCGTAGGAGTGGAGGGATGGATTGCTAGCTAGCTCTCTTGCTTGCTAGCTAGCTTGTGTGTGTGCGTGAGTGTGTGAGTCCATCCCCTGATGGATGGATGTGTGCCTATATATATAGGAGTGGGCATGGGTGGTAGTGGCTTTGGTTGTAAGCTACCTTGGGTAGCTTACAAGCCAAGCTACATAGGCATGGCTAGTGGCATGGTGCATGTCATGCTTGTCCCCTGGGGTACTTTATAAATCAGTACCCAGGGGACACGGTACACTGTAGACGACGTCGCGGTATGGTCGTCCCGTCGGTGTCTCGTCAGGATGCAGTTGACTTTGGGCAGTCGGCCTGGCGGAGGAGTCGGCAGCCAGCAGTCGGCCTAGTGGAGGAGTCGGAAGCCAGCAGTCGGCCTGGTGGAGTAGTTGGCAGCCAGCAGTCGGCCTGGTGGAGGAGTCGGCAGCCAGCAGTCGGCCTGGTGGAGCAGTCAGCAGCCAGCAGTCAGCCGCCGGCCAGGTAGTTGGACTGAGGGGCTTTGCTAGCCCCGATGTCTTGAATTCTTGTCTTGCCGTCTTCGGGGTATCCGTGTCCAATTACTCCGACAGTAGCCCCCAAGCCTCCGGGCAACTTGGCAAAGTTGGGCGGAGGTTTTTTGGCGAGTGTTCATGGAAATGATCATGAAAAAGACAAAGTTAGTCCATGTAGATATATCAAATGTTTGCTTTTAGTATTGCAAGTTTTATGTGGAGGGTGCTGACTCGGTTTTGTCCGAGCCCCCTTAATCGTTTTCGTGTTCCCTCCACTTCTTGGCTTGTGCTCTTGCTTGCCGGACAGCCACTCTGCGGTCTGTGGCTGAGAGTGGACCGCGAAGTGGAGTGTACAGTACTCAGAGTCTGGGAGCAGATTCAACCGAGTAGATACTTGTAAAGGAAACGACCGGGTTGCCCAAACCGTTTTTCTTCCCGGACGTTTTTCGCGTGGGTGGCCTCCAGCGTTCACTCTTGCTAGCCGGACAGCCGCTCTGCGGTCTGTGACTAAGAGTGGGCCTTTGGTACCGCGCACGGTACTAAGCCGTCTGCAGGAACTAACGTCTCAGGCCAAGCGGCCAGCCCCAGAGCCAACTCTGGCTGGCGCCGGGGCGAACAGTGGTGCAACTGTAATAAAATGCGGAGACAGCCCTCGAGCATCGCTCGGGATTATCCGTGATTGCGTGGTGCAAAAAATATGCGGGTGAGGAGCTTACATTGATTTTCGCTCGGCGCTTGCAGAGCGCGTCAGTGCACCCGCTAGGTGAAGCCTTCGAGCCTCCGGGTGCTCGAAGGGGGGTCCCGGCCGGTTAGGCTCGACCGGCCAGGCGGCGAGGCGTCTTGCAGCACCCTTTTTCTTCTTTTCTCTTCTGCCAGCTGCTGGCAGCCGGACAAAACTCTTCTCTTGTCTGCAATCTTTGCGGGGGCGCGCCAGCGCACCCACTGGGTGTAGCCCCCGAGATTCGGGCCGACTGCTGAGCAGTCGGGCCGGATCTCCCGGTGACTACTATGTCTTCTTCTTCGCGGGGTCGCGTCAGCACACCCGCTGGGTGTAGCCCCCGAGATCTGGGCCGGGACGGATCTCCCGGCAACTACTTTGTCTTCTTCTTCGCGGGGGCGCGTCAGCGCACCCGCTGGGTGTAGCCCCCGAGATCTGGGCCGACTGCTGAGCAGTCGGGCCGGATCTCCCGGCAACTACTTTGGCTTCTTCTTCGCCGGGGCGCGCCAGCGCACCTGCTGGGTGTAGCCCCCGAGATCTGGGCCGACTGCTGAGCAGTCGGGCCGGATCTTCCGGCAACTACTTTGTTTTCTTCTTCGCCGGGGCGCGTCAGTGCACCTGCTGGGTGTGTTGTCGGAGCAGGAGGCAGTCCAGTCGGCTTGGCACAGCCGGCAGCGCGGGTCATGATTGACCGTCCGAGTGGCGAAGCAGGCGGACAGGTCATCCAGACGATTTTTTTGCACCCTGGAAACCGACAGCTCTTTTTCTACCCGGCCTCACCATTTTTTTAAACAGTCGGTTCGTGCAGCCGGCGTCAGTACTCTTTTCAGCCGGCCCTGTTGACCTTTCTCACAGCTGGCCCAGCTCTTTTTCTTCTTTCTTTTTTTGTCCGCAGGAGGCAGCAACAGCGAGTAGCGCGCGCCGGGTGCAGGCAGAAGCCGGCGGCCGGGTCCGCGGAGCCGGGTGGAGGAGCCGACCGAGCGGGCGCAGTGGCGAGCGGAGCTGGCGCGGGGGCGCGCGAGACGGCCAGGCGGCGAGTCAGCGC
>NC_041384.1:513394666-513425147 GCF_002162155.2 Triticum dicoccoides | reverse complement strand
GACGGGCGGGCGAGTCGGGGCGCACGGACGGCTGCAGCGGCGAGCCAGCGAGCATGCAGAGGAGCGATGAGCGGAGGCGACGGGCGACTCGGAGCCGCGCGACCGCGGGAGGCCGGGTGCTGGATGGCGGGCGCGAAGTCGGCGCACACGGGGTCGGAGCCGCATGCTGGAGCCGGCCTGGTTGAGTAGTTGGCAGCCAGCAGTCGGCCTGGTGGAGGAGTCGGCAGCCAGCAGTCGGCCTGGTGGAGCAGTTTGCAGCCAGCAGTCGGCAGCCAGCAGTCGGCCTGGTGGAGCAGTCAGCAGCCAGCAGTCAGCCGCCGGCCAGGTAGTTGGACTGAGGGGCTTTGCTAGCCCTGATGTCTTGAATTCTTGTCTCGCCGTCTTCGGGGTATCCGTGTCCAATTACTCCAACAGCAATCTAGGGCTCCGATGGAGCTATTCTGCCGGGGAAACTTCCCTCCGGGAGGGGCAAATCATAGCCATCGTCATCACCAACGATCCTCTCATCATGGAAGGACTAATCTTCATCAACATCTTCACCAGCACCATCTCCTCTCAAACCCTAGTTCATCTCTTGTATTCAATCTTTGTCCCAAAACCTCAGGTTGGCACCTGTGGGTTGCTAGTAGTGTTGATTACTCCTTGTAGTTGATGCTAGTTGTTTTATTTGATGGAAGATCATATGATCAGATCATTAATGATATTTATTACCCCGTGATCTTGAAGACATGGGAGGAGTCGCTTGTTATAAGTAATCATGTGAATTTGGTATTCGTTTGATATTTTCATGAGATGTATGTTGTCTTTCCTCTAGTGGTGTTATGTGAACATCGACTACATGACACTTCATCATGATTTGGGACTAGGGGAAGGCATTGGGAAGTAATAAGTAGATGATGGATTTCTAGAGTGACAAAAGCTTAAACCCTAGTTTATGTGTTGCTTCGTAAGGGGCTGATTTGGATCTACATGTTTCATGCTATGGTTAGATTTATATTAATTCTTATTTTGTAGTTGCAGATGCTTGCGAGAGGGGTTAATCATAAGTGGGAGTCTTGTCCAAGTAAGGAAAACACCCAAGCACCGGTCCACCAACATATCAAATTATCAAAGTAACGAACGCGAATCACATGAGCATGATGAAAACTAACTAGACGATAATTCCCATGTGTCCTCGAGAGCGCTTTGCTTTATATAGTTTGTCCAGGCTTATCCTTTGCTATAAAAAGGATTTAGCCACCTTGCTGCACCTTTGTTACACTTGTTACTTGTTACCCTTACGAATTATCCTACTACCAAACTATTTGTTACCGAAAATTTCAATGCTTGCAGAAAATACCTTGCTGAAAACCGCTTGTCATTTCCTTCTGCTTCTCGTTGGGTTCGACACTCTTACTTATGGAAAGGACTACAATTATCCCCTATACCGTGACGCCCGTATATTTAAGTTACACTGAACCTCTGCTAATGATGCCACGTCACCTTGATTTCTGTTGCTAAACTCGCATTAATTCAAAAACCGATTCAAAATCAAATTCAAAATCAAGCAAACAGTAAAGTTTTCAAACATTAAAACTAAAATGTTCTGGAGGTGGCAAATAATGCATAGGTAATTATGGCCGAGAAACCACATCTTTATAAAATATTTAAATACTATTAGATGGATAAAATAACAACGAATACTATTATTTAAATACTTTTAAATATTAAATAATTACGAAACTATTTTAGTTTGGGTAGCAAGTTAATGTGGTAGTGGCATATTTGATAACATCAGATTAGGTGCCACTTTGGTATTGTACTAAAATAAAAATAAAAGGGAACTAAAAGAAAACAGAAAATAAAATAAATAAAAAGTAAAAACAAATGAAAGGAAAGAAACAACCCTCCCCTGCTGGGCCCCTGGCCCATTTAGGCCAATCAGGACAGCCGACCGGCCCACCCCTGCTTCCTCCTTATCCCCCGTAACCCTAGCCCAGCACCTGCAGCAACCCCCACTCCTCCCACGATTCCCCTTTCCCCCTCGTCTCCTCCCTTGGTGCCCCCGATCCAAATCGGGCACGGCCCCGCCTCCCACCGCCGACCCCCGTCGTCGAACCCCGACACCCGCCTCCGCAACCCTCCTCCCCGACCGGCCTCCTGGCGCCTCTGCTTCCTCTCGACGCAACCGTCACCATGGCCGCCCCGACCCCCGTCGTCTGACATCGTCGTCGCCTCACCGCCCGACCCCGATGAACAACCCCTTCGCCCACCGTCGTCGGACCGCCCTCGCACCCCCTCGAGCTCGCACGTGCCCTTCCCTGTGAGCCCCATCTGCCCTCCTCTCTCTCCCCGCCGTCGGATCCCGCCCACGCCGTGCGCACCGCGACCAACCCACGCGCCTGCTGGCCTCGCGCACTCGTCTGCGCCTCCCCTAGCGCTCGCCGTTGCCCTGCCCCGGCCCTACTTGCTGCTGCTCGCGCCCCCCCGTCCACCACCGCCTAGACGCTCCGCCCCTGACCTTGCTCGCCTCCGCCTGCAGCCGCGGCCACCGCACGCCGTGGCAGCCGCGCCCCACCCTTGTCCCTGCGTCGCCGCCGCAACGCCCTGCCTCCCCCTTGACCTCGCCCTCGGCCCAACTCACCTCGCCACCACTGCCTGCAGCTACTGCTGCTCCACAGCTGTGTGTCGTCTGCCGCGGCGGCCCTCTCCGTTACCCGCGCCACCCTGCTCTGGCTGTGGCCACGGCCGTCGGCGCCCACAAGGCCGCTGCACGGGGCTGTGCCCTTCATCCCAGCGCCAGCCGCCGTCCCTCCGGTGGCTCGCCAGAGCCTCGTCCGCCCCGCCGTGGCCACCACGCCCAAACGGGCTGGGGGTCAGCACCCCAGCGCCTGAAACCCATCTGCCTAGCGCTCGTTAAGGCCTCTGGGCCTATGACATATGGGCCCCACCCCTAGAACATTTTAAAAAGATATACAAAACAAGAATTGAAATTAGTTAATTAGTAAATAAACTAATTAACCTAATTAACTTTATTTAGTTAACCTAATGAAGTAATTAGGTTAATTAACCATGATTAGTTAATCTAAGACTATGACGAACGGGCCCCACCTGTCAGTTTGATCGGTCAACGGTCACAGTTGATCGCGGACGTCATGCTGACGTAATGCTGATGCAGTAAACCTATTTTTGATTTAAATTAAATCTATTAATTCCTGAAAATGATTAAATCCTTTTTAAAATTAATACAAAATAATCTGTAACTCGGATGAAAATACTTTGTACATGAAAGTTGCTCAGAATGACGAGATGAATCCGATTAGGCAGTCCGTTCGCCCGCCACACGTCCCTAGCATAGCGAACATGCAACTTTCCCCCTCCGGTCCGTCTGTCCGAAAACGCGAAACACCGGGAATACTTCCCCAGATGTTTCCCCCCTAAGCCGGTATCACCTACTGCCATGTTAGCGTACACCTAGCACCGCTCATTGTCATGTCATGCATCGTCATGCTTATGTTTGCATTATGTTTATTATTTCTTCCCCCTCTTCTCTCACTAGACATCGAGACCGGCGCCGCTTCTACCAAGTATGACTACGGTGTTGACGACCCCTCCTTCTTGCCAGAGCAACCAGGCAATCCCCCCCCCCCTTTGATCAACCCGATATAACCTATTCCTTCTCTCTACTACTTGCATTAGAGTAGTGTAGCATGTTACTGCTTTCGGTTAATCCTATTCTGCTGCATAGTCTGTCTTTGCTACTACTGTTGTTACCTTTATCTGCAATCCTAATTCTTAGTATAGGATGCTAGTTTATCATCAGTGGCCCTACATTCTTGTCCGTCTGCCATGCTATAATATCGGGTCGTGATCACTCAGGAGGTGATCACGGGTATATACTTATATACAAAATATATGATACATGTGGTGACTAAAGTCGGATCGGCTCGTAGAGTACCCGCGAGTGATTCACGGATTGGGGGCTAGCGGGACATTTTTTCCGACGACTGATACATCTCCATCGTATCTACTTTTCCAAACACTTTTGCCCTTGTTTTGGACTCTAACTTGCATGATTTGAATGGAACTAATCCGGACTGACGCTGTTTTCAGCAGAATTGCCATGGTGTTATTTTTGTGCAGAAATAAAAGTTCTTGGAATGACCTAAAAATCATCAGAGAATTTTTTTTGGAATATATAAAAATACTGGCGAAAGAATCAACGTCAGGGGGCCCACACCCTGTCCATGAGGGTGGGGGCGCACCCCCTGCCTCGTGGGCCCCCTGGCGCTCCACCGACCTCAACTCCAACTCCATATATTCATGTTCGGGGAGAAAAAAAATCAAAGAGAAGGATTCATCGTGTTTTACGATACGGAGCCACCGCCAAGCCCTAATCTCTCTCGGGAGGGCTGATTTGGAGTCCGTTCGGGGCTCCGGAGAGGGGAATCCGTCGCCATCATCATCATCAACCTTCTCCATCACCAATTTCATGATGCTCACCACCGTGCGTGAGTAATTCCATTGTAGGCTTGCTGGACGGTGATGGGTTGGATGAGATTTATCATATAATCAAGTTAGTTTTGTTAGGGTTTGATCCCTAGTATCCACTATGTTCTGAGATTGATGTTGCTATGACTTTGCTATGCTTAATGCTTGTCACTAGGGCCTGAGTGCCATGATTTCAGATCTGAACCTATTACGTTTCCATGAATATATGTGAGTTCTTGATCCTATCTTGCAAGTCTATATTCACCTATTATGTGTTATGATCCGTTAACCCCGAAGTGGCAATAATTGGGATACTTACCGGTGATGACCGTAGTTTGAGGAGTTCATGTATTCACTAAGTGTTAATGCTTTGGTCCTGTACTCTATTAAAAGGAGGCCTTAATATCTCTTAGTTTCCAATAGGACCCCGCCGCCACGGGAGGGTAGGACAAAAGATGACATGCAAGTTCTTTTCCATAAGCACGTATGACTATATTCGGAATACATGCCTACATTACATTGATGAACCGGAGCTAGTTCTGTGTCACCCTATGTTATAACCATTGCATGAGGAATCGGATCCGACATAATTATCCATCACTGATCCATTGCCTACGAGCTTTTCACATATTGATCTTTGCTTATTTACTTTTCCGTTGTTACTGTTACAATCACTACAAAACCAAAACTATTACTGTTGCTACCAACCGCTACTATCATACTACTTTGCTACTAAATACTTTGCTGTAGATATTAATTTTCTAGGTGTGGTTCAATTGACAACTCAGCTACTAATACTTGAGAATATTCTTTGGATCCCTTGTGTCGAATCAATAAATTTGGGTTTAATACTCTTCCAAAAACTGTTGTGATCCCCTATACTTGTGGGTTATCAACGGCCCTCTGGGTGGATCTTTGTGGCAGAGCGACAGGGCAGGTTGAGACCACCTAGGTGAGAGGTGGGCCTGGCCCTGGTCGGCGTTCGCGGATACTTCAATTAACACGCTTAATGAGATCTTGGTATTTGATATGAGTCTGGCCACTAGCCTATACTTCTTGATTTCAGTGGCTAAGCGCCACGCGCCGGATTGGACTGGAATGCCTACTCTTGTATTAGGGAGGCTAGGTCTGCTTTCGGCCGCGTTCGTAACATGCAGGTGTGCAATGGGCGATGGGCCCAGACCCCTACGTGCATAGGATTTAGACCGGTGTGCTGACCTCTTTGTTGTGCCTAGGTAAGGCTGCGACTTGTCGATCTTCCGAGGCCGGGCATGACCCAGGAAAGTGTGCCCGGCCAAAGGGATTGAGCGTGTTGGGTAATGTGGTGCACCCCTGCAGGGAAGATTATCTATTCTAATAGTTGCGTCCCTCGGTAAAAGGATGACCCGGAGTTGTACCTCGACCTTATGACAACTAGAACCGGATACTTAATAAAACACACCCTTTAAAGTGCCTGATACAACCCGGTGATCGCTCTCTAACAGGGCGACAAGGAGAGGATCGCCGGGTAGGATTGTGCTATGCGATGATACTTGGTTAACTTACCATCTACTCTCTTCTACTGCTTCAAGATGGAGGCTGCCAGAAGCGTAGTCTTCGATAGGACTAGCTATCCCCCTCTTATTCTAGCATTCTGCATTTTAGTCCACAGATACTATCCATTTCATTGATACAAAGGCATATGTAGTGTAGATCCTTGCTTGCGGGTACTTTGGATGAGTACTCACGGTTGCTTTTCTCCCTCTTTTCCCCCTTTCCTTTCCTCGCGGTTGTCGCAACCAAATGCTGGAGCCCAGGAGCCATACGCCACCGTCAACGACGACTCCTACTACACCGGAGGTGCCTACTACTACGTGCAAACCGCCGATGACGACCAGGAGTAGTTTAGGAGGATCCCAGGCAGGAGGCATGCACCTCTTTCGATTTGTATCCCAGTTTGTGCTAGCCATCTTATGGCAACTTGTTTAACTTATGTCTGTACTCAGATATTGTTGCTTCCGCTGACTCGTCTATGATCGAGCACTTGTATTCGAGCCCTCGAGGCCCCTGGCTTGTATTATGATGCTTGTATGACTTATTTATTTTAGATTTGTGTTGTGATATCTTCCCATGAGTCCATGATCTTGATCGTACACGTTTGCGTGTATGATTAGTGTACGATTGAATCGGGGGCGTCACATCAACCACACAGTGGGACATGCGTGGGCCACCAATGTCTCTACTAAAACCGACGGATCTCGGGTAGGGGGTCCTAAGTTGGTGATTTTGGATTGATGGTAATAGGAAGAATGGGGACGCGGTGTTATACCCAGGTTCGGGCCATCTCAATGAGGTAAAACCCTATGTCCTGCTCTTTTTTATATTGATTGTGAGGTGGTACAAAGTAGGGTATGATCTACCTCGAGATCATATGAATGAATTCTAGCCTCTAAAGTTTGTAATAATGCCTCTACGAACTAAACCCCTTAGCTTATATAGGCATCAAGGGGTATCTAGGGTTTACATATTCGGCTTACAATCTTGGAATAAACATGCCGATCGTTTAAACACATCTTGAAGTGTATGCCAAGTCTTCGGAGATCTTCATATTGATGACCGTGAGGGCAAGGCCATACGGCCCATTCATTGATCGCTGGTGGGTCCTCGGCTCGGCCCATGTATGATTGATCGATGTGGTGTGCACCCCCTAGTCCACAACACCTGTTGAGGAACGAAGCATCAAAAACAAAAAAAATCCTATGAAACACCCAAGATCTAATCTAGGAGATGCAAAGCAAAGAGAGGAGAGTGTGTCTAGATACCCTTGTAGACCAAAAGCGTTAGCATCGTAATGCAGTTGATCTAGTCGTACTCTTCACGATCCTATCACGATCCAATCCGATCTAGTGTCGAACGAACGACACCTCCAAGTTTAGCACACGTACGGCTCGGTGGCATCCTCTCCTTGATCCAGCAAGTAGGGAGAGGAGGTAGATGAGATCTGAACCAACACGACGGTGTGGTGGTGGTGGTGGGAGCGGAATTCCGGCAGGGCTTCATCGAGCGCTGACGAAATGTGGAGGAGGGTTAACGGGAGGGAGAAGGGGAAAGTGGGGATGGTTCGGCTATCCCCTACGCCTTCCCACTATATATAGGGGTGAGGGAGGAGCATGCCAGCTCTAGCCCCCCTACCTAGGCAGGGGCGGAGGCCAAGGGGGGAGGAGTGCCCTCCAAGCCAAGTGGAGTGCCCTCCCCTTTAGGGTTTCCCTTCCCCTAGGCGCATGGGACAAGTAGGGGCTGATGCACCTGGCCAATAAGGCTAGAGCGCACCCATATAGCCCATGCTACTATTTTGGGCGTGGTGTAACCCTCCGAAGACTTCCGGATCCCTCCGAAACCCTCTGGAATCTTCTGGTGACTTCCCGGTACAATACCGAACAAACCGGACTTTTTCCCGAAACCCCGGCAACAACTTTCCATATATAAATTTTACCACCGGACCATTCCGGAGCTCCTTGTGATGTCCCGGATCCCATCTGGGACTCCGAACAACCTTCAGACCTTCCACTATTAATATCTCAATACTACACTAGTGCTACCGAACGTTAACTGTGCGACCCTATGGGTTCGAGAATCATGTAGACATGACCGAGACTCCTCTCCGGTCCATAACCAATAGCGGGACCTGGATGCCCATGTTGGTTCCCACATATTCCACGAAGATCTTTATCATTTGAACCACGATGTCAAGGATTTAGTCAATCTGACACATAATTCCCTTTGTCTGGCGATATGTTACTTTCCCGAGATTCTATCGTCGGTATTTTCATACCTAGTTCAATCTCGTTACCGGCAAGTCTCTTTACTCGTTCCGTAATACAAGATCCCTTGACTAAACTCATTAGTCAGATGAAGCTTCTTATGATATTGTATTATTGAGAGGGCCCAGAGATATCTCTGTTGGAAATATGCCCTAGAGGCAATAATAAATTAGTTATTATTATATTTCCTTGTTCATGATAATCGTTTATTATCCATGCTATAATTGTATTGATAGGAAACTCAGATACATGTGTGGATACATAGACAACACCATGTCCCTAGTAAGCCTCTAGTTGACTAGCTCGTTAATCAATAGATGGTTACGGTTTCCTGACCATGGACATTGGATGTCATTGATAACGGGATCACATCATTGGGAGAATGATGTGATGGACAAGACCCAATCCTAAGCCTAGCACAAGGATCGTGTAGTTCGTTCGCTAAAGCTTTTCTAATGTCAAGTATCATTTCCTTAGAACATGAGATTGTGCAACTCTCTGATACCATAGGAATACTTTGGGTGTGCCAAACGTCACAACGTAACTGGGTGGCTATAAAGGTACACTACAGGTATCTTCGAAAGTGTCTGTTGGGTTGGCACGAATCGAGACTGGGATTTGTCACTCCGTGTAAACGGAGAGGTATCTCTGGGCCCACTCGGTAGGACATCATCATAATGTGCACAATGTGATCAAGGAGTTGATCACGGGATGATGTGTTACGGAACGAGTAAAGAGACTTGCCGGTAACGAGATTGAACAAGGTATCGGGATACCGACGATCGAATCTCGGGCAAGTTTCGTACCGATAGACAAAGGGAATTGTATACGAGATTGATTAAGTCCTTGACATTGTGGTTCATCCGATGAGATCATCGTGGAACATGTGAGAGCCAACATGGGTATCCAGATCCCGCTGTTGGTTATTGACCAGAGAACGTCTCGGTCATGTCTGCATGTCTCCCGAACCCGTAGGGTCTACACACTTAAGGTTCGATGATGCTAGGGTTATAAAGGAAGTTTGTATGTGGTTACCGAATGTTGTTCGGAGTCCCGGATGAGATCCCGGACGTCATGAGGAGTTCCGGAATGGTCTGGAGGTAAAGAATTATATATAGGAAGTGCTATTTCGGCCATCAGGACAAGTTTCGGGGTCACCGGTATTGTATCGGGACCACCGGAAGGGTCCCGGGGGTCCACCGGGTGGGGCCACCTGCCCCGGGGGGCACATGGGCTGTAGGGGGTGCGCGTTGGCCTACATGATCCAAGGGCACCAGCCCCAAGAGGCCCATGCGCCTAGGGTTTCAAGAAAGGAAGAGTCCCACAAGGGGAAGGCACCCCTAGGTGCCTTGGGGGGGAGGGAAACCTCCCTTGGCCGCCGCCCCCCTAGGAGATTGGATCTCCTAGGGCCGGCGCCCCCCCTTGGGCTCCCTATATATAGTGGGGAAGGAGGGCCTCTCAAGACACACCTTTTGCCTTTGGTGCAGCCCTCTCCTTCTCCCAAGTACTTCTCCTCTCCCGTGGTGCTTGGCAAAGCTCTGCAGGATTGCCACGCTCCTCCACCACCACCACGTCGTTGTGCTGCTGATGGATGGAGTCTTCCTCAACCTCTCCCTCTCTCCTTGCTGGATCAAGGCGTGGGAGACATCGTCGGGCTGTACGTGTGTTGAACGCGGAGGTGCCGTCCGTTCGGCACTAGGATCTCCGGTGATTTGGATCACGACGAGTACGACTCCATCAACCCCGTTCTCTTGAACGCTTCCGCTTAGGGATCTACAAGGGTATGTAGATGCACTCTCCTTCCCCTCGTTACTAGTCTCTCCATAGATAGATCTTGGTGACACGTAGGAAAATTTTGAATTTCTACTACGTTCCCCAACAGTGGCATCATGAGCTAGGTCTATGTGTAGTTTCTATGCACGAGTAGAACACAAAGAAGTTGTGGGTGTTGATTTTGTTCAATATGCTTGCCGTTACTAGTCTTATCTTGATTCGGCGGCATCGTGGGATGAAGCGGCCCAGACCGACCTTACACGTACTCTTACGTGAGACTGGTTCCACCGACTGACATGCACTAGTTGCATAAGGTGGCTAGTGGGTGTATGTCTCTCCCACTTTAGTCGGATCGGATTCGATGAAAAGGGTCCTTATGAAGGGTAAATAGCAATTGGCATATCACGTTGTGGTCTTTGCGTAGGTAAGAAACGTTCTTGCTAGAAACCCATAGCAGCCACATAAAACATGCAAACAACAATTAGAGGACGTCTAACTTGTTTTTGCGGGGTATGCTATGTGATGTGATATGGCCAAAAGGATGTGATGAATGATATATGTGATGTATGAGATTGATCATGTTCTTGTAATAGGAATCACGACTTGCATGTCGATGAGTATGACAACCGGCAGGAGCCATAGGAGTTGTCTTTATTTATTTATGACCTGCGTGTCAATATAAACGTCATGTAATTACTTTACTTTATTGCTAAAGCGTTAGCCATAGTAGTAGAAGTAATAGATGACGTGACAACTTCATGAAGACACGATGATGGAGATCATGATGATGGAGATCATGGTGTCATGCCGGTGGCAAGATGATCATGGAGCCCCAAGATGGAGATCAAAGGAGCTATGTGATATTGGCCATATCATGTCACTATTATTTGATTGCATGTGATGTTTATCATGTTTATACATCTTATTTGCTTAGAACGACGGTAGTAAATAAGATGATCCCTCATTACAATTTCAAGAATGTGTTCTCCCCTAACTGTGCACCATTGCTAAAGTTCGTCGTTTCGAAGCACCACGTGATGATCGGGTGTGATAGATCCTTACGTTCACATACAACGGGTGTAAGATAGTTTCACACATGCAAAACACTTAGGGTTAACTTGACGAGCCTAGCATGTGCATAGACATGGCCTCGGAACACAGAAGACCGAAAGGTCGAGCATGAGTCGTATAGTAGATACGATCAACATGAAGATGTTCACCGACGTTGACTAGTCCGTCTCACGTGATGATCAGACACGGCCTAGTTGACTCGGATCATGTAATCACTTAGATGACTAGAGGGATGTCTATCTGAGTGGGAGTTCATAAGATGAACTTAATTATCCTGAACATAGTCAAAAGGTCTTCGCAAATTATGTCGTAGCTCGCACTTCAGTTCTACTGTTTAGATATGTTCCTAGAGAAAAATTTAGTTGAAAGTTAATAGTAGCAATTATGCGGACTAGGTCCGTAAACTGAGGATTGTCCTCATTGCTTCATAGAAGGATTATGTCCTTAATGCACCGCTCAGTGTGCTAAACCTCGAACGTTGTCTATGGATGTTGCGAACATCTGACATACACATTTTGATAACTACGTGATAGTTCAGTTAAACGGCTTAGAGTTGAGGCACCGAAGACGTTTTTGAAACGTCGCGAAACATATGAGATGTTTCGAGGGCTGAAATTGGGATTTCTGGCTCGTGCCCACGTCAAGAGGTATAAGACCTCCGACGATTTTCTTAGCCTGCAAACTAAGGGGAAAAGCTCAATTGTTGAGCTTGTGCTCAGATTGTCTAAGTACAACAATCGCTTGAATCGAGTGGGAGTTGATCTTCCAGATGAAATAGTGATGGTTCTCCGAATGCATTACCACCAAGCTACTAGAGCTTCGTGATGAACTATAATATATCAGGGACATATATGATGATCCTTGAGATATTCGCGATGTTTGACACCACAAAAGTAGAAATCAAGAAGGAGCATCAATTGTTGATGGTTGGTGAAACCACTAGTTTCAAGAAGGGCAAGGGCACGAAGGGATACTTCATGAAACGGCAATTCAGCTGCTGCTCTAGTGAAGAAACCCAAGGTTGAACCCAAACCCGAGACTGAGTGCTTCTGTAATAAGGGGAACAGCCACTGGAGCAGAATTACCCTAGATACTTCGTAGATGAGAAGGCTATCGATAGAAGTATATTGGATATACATTATGCTAATGTGTACTTTACTAGTACTCCTAGTAGCACCAGGGTATTAGATACCGGTTTGGTTGCTAAGTGTTAGTAACTCGAAATAAAAGCTACGGAATAAATGGAGACTAGCTAAAGGTGAGCTGACGATATGTGTTGGAAGTATTTCCAAGGTTGATCAAATATCGTACGCTCCCTCTACCATCGAGATTGGTGTTTGCGTTGAGCATAGACATGATTGGATTATGTCTATCGCAATACGGTTATTCATTTAAGGAGAATAATGGTTACTCTGTTTATTTGAATAATACCTTCAATGGTCTTACACCTAAAATGAATGGTTTATTGAATCTCGATCGTAGTGAACACATGTTCATGCCAAAAGATAGTAATGATAGTACCACCTACTTGTGGCACTGCCACGTAAGTCATATCGGTATAAAACACATGAAGAAGCTCCATGTTGATGGATCTTTGGACTCACTCATTTTTGGAAGGTTGAGACATGCGAACCATGTCTATTGGTATATATGCATGAAGAAACTCCATGCAAATGGACCATTTTGACTCACTTGATTTTGAATCACTTGAGACATGCAAATCATACCACATGGGCAAGATGACTGAAAGCCTCGGTTTCAGTAAAATGGAACCAGAAAGCAACTTGCTGGAAGTAATACATTCTGATGTGTGCAGTCCAATGAGTGCTGAAGCGTGTAGTGGATATCGTTATGTTCTTACTTCACAGATGATTTGAGTAGATGTTGAGTATATTTACTTGATGAATCACGAGTCTGAATTATTGAAAGGTTCAAGTAATTTCAGGATGAAGTTGAAAGATAGTCGTGACAAAAGGATAAAATATCTATGATATGATCATAGGGATAAATATCTAAATTACGAGTTTGGCACAGAATTAAGACATTGTGGAAATTGTTTCACAACTGATACAGCCTGGAACACCATAGTGTGATGGTGTGTACGAACATCATAACTGCACCCTATTGGATATGATGCATACCATGATGTCTCTTATCGAATTACCACATTAGTTTATGGGTTAGGCATTAGAGACAACCACATTCACTTTAAATAGGGCACCACATAATTCCGATGAGATGACACCGTATGAACTATGGTTTAGAGAAACCTAAGCTGTCATTTCTTAGAAGGTTTGGGGCTGCGACGCTTATGTGAAAAAGTTTCAGGCTGATAAGCTCGAACCCAAAGCGGATAAATGCATCTTCATAGGACACCCAAAAACAGTTGGGTATACCTCCTGTCTCAGATCCGAAAGCAATAAGGGATTGTTTCAAGAATCGGGTCCTTTCTCGAGGAAAAGTTTCTCTCGAAAGAATTGAGTGGGAGGATGGTGGAGACTTGATGAGGTTATTGAACCGTCTCTTCAACTAGTGTATAGCAGGGCACAAAGAGTTGTTCCTGTGGCACCTACACCAATTGAAGTGGAAGCTTATGATAGTGATCATGAAACTTCAAATCAAGTCACTACCAAACCTCGTGGGATGACAAGGATGCGTACTACTTCAGAGTGGTACATAATCCTGTCTTGGAAGTCATGTTGCTAGACAACAATGAACCTACAAGCTATGGAGAAGCGATGGTGGGCCCGGATTTTGATAAATGGCTCGAGGCCATATAATCCGAGAGGGGATCCATATATGAAAACAAAGTGTAGACTTTGGAAGAACTACTTGATGGTCGTAAGGCTGTTGAGTACAGATGGATTTTAAAAGGAAGATGGACAATGATGGTAAATGTCACCATTAAGAAAGCTCGACTTGTCGTTAAGATGTTTCCCGACAAGTTCAAGGAGTTGACTATGATGAGACTTTCTCACTCGTAGCGATGCTAAGAGTCTGTTGGAATTATATTAGCGATTACTGCTTTATTTATGAAATCTTGCAGATAGGATGTCAAAACATTGTTTCCTCGACGATTTTCTTGAGGAAAGGTTGTATGTGATACAACCGGAAGTTTTTGTCAATCCTGAAAGATGCTAATAAGTATGCAAAGCTCCAGCAATCCTTCTAAGGACTGGAGTAAGCATCTCGGAGTTGGAATGTATACTTTGATGATGATCAAAGATTTCGGGTGTATACAAAGTTTATGAGAAGTGAGTTGGAGCACTATAGAATTTCTGATGAGTATATGTTGTTGACATATTGTTGATCAGAAATGACGTAGAATTTCTGGAAAGCATATAGGGTTATTTGGAAAGTGTTTTTCAATGGAAAGCCTGGATTAAGCTACTTGAGCATTGAGCATCAAGATCTATAAGGATAGATCAAAACGCTTAAATGAACTTTCAAATGAGCACATACCTTGACATGATCTTGAAGGTGTTCAAGATGGATCAGTCAAAGAAGGAGTTCTTGCCTGAGTTATAAGGTATGAAGTTAAGACTTAAAGCTCGACCACGGCAGAATAGAGAGAAAGGACGAAGGTCGTCCCCTATGCTTAAGACATAGGCTCTACAGTATGCTATGCTGTGTACCGCACCTGAAGTGTGCCTTGCCATGAGTCAGTCAAGGGGTACAAGAGTGATCCAAGAATGGATCACAGTACAGCGGTCGAAGTTATCCTTAGTAACTAGTGGACTAAGGAATTTTCTCGGTTATGGAGGTGATAAAGAGTTTGACGTAAAGAGTTACGATGATGCAAGCTTAACACCTATCCGGATAGCTCTGAGTAGAGATACCAGATACGTATAATGGAGCAACAATTTAGAATAACTCCAAGTAGAACAGTTATTTGAAATGGATCCAAATAGAGCGTGGTAGCTGCATCTAGGAGATGACATAGAGATTTGTAAAGCACACACGGATCTGAAAGGTTCAGACCCATTGACTATAACCTCTCTCACAAGCATAACATGATCAAACCCAGAACTCTTTGGGTGTTAGTCACATGGGGATGTGACCTTCAGTGTTAATCACATATCGATGTGAACTGGATTATTGACTCTAGTGCAAGTGGGAGACTGTTGGAAATATGCCCTAGAGGCAATACTAAATTAGTTATTATTATATTTCCTTGTTCATGATAATCGTTTATTATCCATGCTATAATTGTATTGATAGGAAACTCAGATACATGTGTGGATACATAGACAACACCATGTCCCTAGTAAGCCTCTAGTTGACTAGCTCGTTAATCAATAGATGGTTACGGTTTCCTGACCATGGACATTGGATGTCATTGATAACGGGATCACATCATTGGGAGAATGATGTGATGGACAAGACCCAATCCTAAGCCTAGCACAAGGATTGTGTAGTTCGTTCGCTAAAGCTTTTCTAATGTCAAGTATCATTTCCTTAGACCATGAGATTGTGCAACTCCCGGATACCGTAGGAATACTTTGGGTGTGCCAAACGTCACAACGTAACTGGGTGGCTATAAAGGTACACTACAGGTATCTCCGAAAGTGTCTGTTGGGTTGGCACGAATCGAGACTGGGATTTGTCACTCCGTGTAAACGGAGAGGTATCTCTGGGCCCACTCGGTAGGACATCATCATAATGTGCACAATGTGATCAAGGAGTTGATCACGGGATGATGTGTTACGGAACGAGTAAAGAGACTTGCCGGTAACGAGATTGAACAAGGTATCGGGATACCGACGATCGAATCTCGGGCAAGTATCGTACCGATAGACAAAGGGAATTGTATACGGGATTGATTAAGTCCTTGACATCGTGGTTCATCCGATGAGATCATCGTGGAACATGTGGGAGCCAACATGGGTATCCAGATCCCGCTGTTGGTTATTGACCAGAGAACGTCTCGGTCATGTCTGCATGTCTCCCGAACCCGTAAGGTCTACACACTTAAGGTTCAATGATGCTAGGGTTATAAAGGAAGTTTGTATGTGGTTACCGAATGTTGTTCGGAGTCCTGGATGAGATCCCAGATGTCACGAGGAGTTCCGGAATGGTCTGGAGGTAAATAATTATATATAGGAAGTGCTATTTCGGCCATCGGGACAAGTTTCGGGGTCACTGGTATTGTATCGGGACCACCGGAAGGGTCCCGGGGGTCCACCGGGTGGGGCCACCTGCCCCGGGGGCCACATGGGCTGTAGGGGGTGCGCCTTGGCCTACATGGGCCAAGGGCACCAGCCCCAAGAGGCCCATGCGCCTAGGGTTTCAAGAAAGGAAGAGTCCCACAAGGGGAAGGCACCCCTAGGTGCCTTGGGGGGAGGGAAACCTCCCTTGGCCGCCGCCCCCCTAGGAGATTGGATCTCCTAGGGCCGGCGCCCCCCCCTTGGGCTCCCTATATATAGTGGGGAAGGATGGCCTCTCAAGACACACCTTTTGCCTTTGGTGCAGCCCTCTCCTTCTCCCAAGTACTTCTCCTCTCCCGTGGTGCTTGGCAAAGCTCTGCAGGATTGCCACGCTCCTCCACCACCGCCACGTCGTTGTGCTGCTGCTGGATGGAGTCTTCCTCAACCTCTCCTTCTCTCCTTGCTGGATCAAGGCGTGGGAGACATCGTCGGGCTGTACGTGTGTTGAACGCGGAGGTGCCGTCCGTTCGGCACTAGGATCTCCGGTGATTTGGATCACGACGAGTACGACTCCATCAACCCCGTTCTCTTGAATGCTTCCGCTTAGCGATCTGTAGATGCACTCTCCTTCCCCTCGTTGCTAGTCTCTCCATAGATAGATCTTGGTGACACGTAGGAAAATTTTGAATTTCTGCTACGTTCCCCAACAATCTCTTCATCACACAAAGCAACAAATCCCAGTCTTGATCCATGTGACCCAATAGACACCTTTGGAGATACCTAAAGAGCACCTTTATGATCGCCTAGTTATGAAGTGACATTTGATAGCACACAAAGTATTACTTCGGTGTCTGGGAGTGGCATGACCTCATAGTCTAAGGAACTGATACTTGACATGAAGAAAGATATAGCAAATAACAAAATGATCTGATGCCAAGCTTACGGTTGGGTCTGTCCATCACATCATTCCCTAATGATGTGATCCCGTTATCAAATGACAATTCATGTCTATGGTTAGGAAACCTTAACCATATGTGATCAATGAGCTAGTCTAGTAGAGGCATACTAGGGACACGGTGTTGTTTATGTATCCACACATGTATTTAAGTTTCCGGTCAATAAAATTCTGGCATGAATGATAAACATTTATCATGAACGGGAAATATGATTATAACCATTTTATTATTGCCTCTTGGCCATATTTCCAACAGTCTCCCACTTGCACTAGAGTCAATAATCTAGTTTACATCGTAATGAATCTAACACCCATGGAATCCTGGTGTTGATCATGTTTTGCTCGTGAAAAAGGTTTAGTCAACGGGTCTGGCACATTAAGATCCATATGTCCTTTGCAAATCTCTATGTCATATGTAGATGTTTCTACCACATACTGCTTAGAGATACTCCAAACGTCTGCTCCACTATACGTATCTTGTTCGAGACTCGGAGTCATCCGGATCGGTGTCAAAGCTTGCATCAACGTAACCCTTTACGACAAACTCTTTATCACCTCCATAAACGAGAACATTTCCTTAGTCCTCTTTAGGTACTTAAGGATAATTTTCACCAATGTCCAATGATCTATTCCTGGATCACTCTAGCACCCCGTTGCCAGACTCATGGCAAGGCAGCGAACAGGTCTGGTACACAGCATGGCATACATCATAGAGCTTTGACTGAGGCATAGGGGATGATCTTCATCCTTTCTCCTTCTTCTGTTGTGGTCAAACTTTGAGTCTTACTCAAATCCACACCTTACAACACATGAAATAACTCCTTCTTTGGCTAATCCATTTTGAACTACTTCAAAATCATATCAAGGTATGTGCTCTATGAAAGTCTCCTCAGGCGTCTTGATATATCTCTATAGATCTTGATGCCCAATATGTAAGCAGCTTTACCCAGGTCTTGCTTTGAAAAACTCCTCTAAAACAACCATTTATGCTTTCCATGAATTCTACAACATTTCCACTCAACAATATGTCATCCACATATACTATCAGAAATGCTATAGAGCTCCCACTCACTTTCTTGTAAATACACGTTTCTTCATAAATTTTGCATAAACCCAAAAGCTTTGATCACCTCATCAAAGCGTATATTCCAAATCTAAGATGCTTGCACTGATAAATCTCCAATGTATCTATATATTCTCCAACGTATATTACAAATCTTGGATGTTTATTATGCAATTATATATATATTTTTGGGACTAACCTCTTAACCTAGTGCACAATGCCATTTTTTTGCTTGTTTTGGATTTTTAGGAAATCAGTATCAAACAGAGTCCAAACAGAGAAAAAACTTTGGATTAATCTTTTCTGGACCAGAATGGACCCTAGAAGGTTTGGGAGCACACCTGACGAGCCACGAGGGAGCGACAAGCTCGAGAGGCGTGCCCCCAGGCTTGTGAGCCCCTCGTGGCATCTCTTGACATAATTCCGCCTCTATAAATTCTCAAATATTCCACGTACACCAGAGAGCCACCCCAAATACTTTTTCCACCGCCGCAATTTTCCGTTCTTCAGAGATCCCATCTCGAAACCTTTTCTGGTACTATGCCGGAGGGGGAATCGATCACGGAGGGCCTCTACATCAACCTTGTTGCCCTCTCAATGATGTGTGAGTAGTTTACCACATACCTACTGTTGGGAAATGTAGCATGCAATTTAAAAAATTCCTACGCTCACGCAAGATCTATCTAGGATATGCATAGAAACGAGAGGGGGACAGTGTGTCCACGTACCCTTGTAAACCGAAAGCGGAAGCGTGTGACAACGCGGTTGATGTAGTCGAATTTTTTCTCGTTCAAGCACCGAACGTACGGCACCTCCGAGTTCTGCACACGTTCAGATCGATGACGTGCCTCGAACTCTTGATCCAGCAAAGTGTCGATGGAGAGTTCCGTCAGCACGACGGCGTGGTGACGGTGATGGTGAAGTGATCCACGCAGGGCTTCGCCTAAGCACTACGACAATATGACTGGAGGCGTACACTGTGGAGGGGGGCGCCACACACGGCTAACAACTGTTGATGTGTGTTCTAGCGGTGCCCCCTCATATATATAGGTTGTATGGGAGGAGAGGCAGCCAAGGGGGCACCCCAAGTAGGAGGAATCCTACTTGGGCGCCTCCCAATTCGGCCTCCCCCTTCCATATTCATCCGGAGTGGGAAGGAAGGAGGGGGAGGAGAGAAGGAAGGGGGGAGGCCGAATTTCTCCCCTTCCTTTCTCTCTTTCCCTCTTTCCTTCCCCCTTATTTTGGCCTACATGGGGCGCACGAGCCCCCTAGGGGCTAGTCTGTCCCCTTCTTGGCCCATTAGGCCCATGTAGTTGCCCGCGGATGCTCGAAACCCTTTCCGGTGACCCGATATGTACCCGGTACCCCCGGAACACTTTCGGTGTTTGAATATCATCGTCCAATATATGAATATTTACCTCCTACCATTTTGAGACTCATCGTCATGTTCGTGATCTCATCTGGGACTCCGAACAACATTCGGTCACCAAATCACATAACTCATATAATACAAAATCGCCATCAAACGTTAAGCGTGCGGACCCTACGGGTTCGAGAACTATGTAGACATGACTGAGACACCTCTCCGGTCAATAACCAACAGCGGAACCTGGATGCTCATATTGGTTTCCACATATTATACGAAGATCTTTACCGGTCGCACCTAATGACAACATATGTTATTCCCTTTGTCATCGGTATGTTACTTTCCCGAGATTCGATCGTTGATATCTTCATACCTAGTTCAATCTCGTGACCGGCAAGTCTCTTTACTCGTTCCGTAATACATCACCTCGTGACTAACTCCATTCATCAAATGACAACATATGTCTATGGTTAGGAAACTTAACCATCTTTGATTAACGAGCTAGTGTAGTAGAGGCTTACTAGGGACACTATGTTTTGTCTATGTATTCACACATGTATTAAGTTTCTGATTAATACAATTCTAGCATGAATAATAAACATTTATCATGATATAAGGAAATGTAAAGTAACAACTTTATTATTGCCTCTAGGGCATATTTCGTTCAACTACGAGTCCATAGCTAGTAGCTAGATGGCTTCTTCTCTCTCTTTGATCTTTAATAAAATGTTCTCCTCGATGTACTTGGAGATCTATTCGATGTAATCATTTTTGCGGTGTGTTTGTTGGGATCCGATGAATTGTGGGTTTATAATCAGATTATTCATGAATATTATTTGAGTCTTCTCCGAACTCTTTTATGCATGATTGTTATAGCTTTGTATTTCTCTTTGATTTATCTGTTTGGTTTGGCCAACTAGATTGATTTATCTTGCAATGGGAGAGGTGCTTTGTGATGGGTTCGATCTTGCGTTGCTCAATCCCAGTGATAGAAAGGGACAAGACACGTACTTGTATCGTTGACTAGTGTATCAGTTTATTTAGTTTAATTTCTGTTCGGTTGGTTAGAACTTTGTCAAATTTCATATATTTGGTTTTAAATATATTTAAAAAATTACAAATTTAGGTCGTTTAGCATCAATTTTATCCGTTTTTTGTAATCAATCTGTTTGAATTGGGTCGGGCATTTAGGGCCTATCTTTGAATGATAGTCGCCTCGCCTGCTGTCTGCAGACATGTGTAAACGTGTCTACAGACATTTGTTGTCATCAGTTTGATGATTCATATTGGAGTTACCCTTAGCTCTCAATCTTGTTGTACAAATATATGTTATTATGGACCATAGGCTAACATGGAAACTTTTGTTACTCATGAAAATGCAAAAAAATAATTCAAATGTGCGAACTTTCACTCTCTGTTTGTAAGGAGACAACAATTTATTACCTAATCATTTATATCAGCAAGGGTGAAAGAAGCAGGTGAGCAAGGAGGATGAAGAAGCATGAGGGAGAAGAAAACAAGTGGTATGGAGGAAAGTGAGTGTCAACCAACAAAAGTTGAACTCGACGATAATGCTCGACTGGACTAGTAACCTGGTCCCTGTAGTTTAGAAGAGGGATCATTATAGGGACATCGATTGTGGGGTGGCGATGGATGGGTGTTGGGAAGTGTTGGCAAGGCGAAAATAATATTAGAGAGAGAAGCAACAACGATGAAATAGCCAGAGGTGTTGGACGCCAGCTTGGGTGAAATCAACCGAAAAGAGTGGAGGAGGAAAAGGATATGACGTGATACCACACTTCACATGATAACTTCAAGTTAAGAAAAGAAATTGCGAACGTTCACAGGGCATGTGTTCACGATCCCTAGAATTTTCCAATCCAAAATTGAAGAATAATAGATGAACAGAAAAGATAAAACGAGATGTGAATAGTGTCATTTGTGCTTTTATTTTTTACACGATTCATGCTGGATTTGTCTTTTTTTTTCTCTGTGTATATTTAGAATTTGATTGAAATTTTTAGGGATTGTGGACCCACATGATTTTTTTACTTTTTTTTTGAAAATTTCAATCAGAAGGTTATGCGGCAAATATAAAATGGTCATTCGTGTGAAATTTGCAAATGGATCCTAACTAATGTTTCAGATCTTAATTGGAGCAGGAAGTGCTCATGCATGCAACATCTGGTGTGTGTAAAATCGCAGAATCCAGAGATTGAGGGGTTGGAAGTGCAAAGAGAAAGGTCAAGGGCAAACAGTAAAGACAAAGCCGGCTGATGAAGAGCGAAGAAGCGGAAAGCGCGACAGCGCGAGTCCGAGGGCACGTGATTACTGGATCTCAGTACACTCGCCACAAAGTCAGGTAAAAAGGACGCAGAGCCCTCCCACATGCCCAGTTGTCGCCTCACCAGTTTCTCAAAATTAAAGTTGTCTCTTCACCTGCACTCAACCAGCAAACAATGGCCCTTGCCCCCAAACAATGGTAGAGTGTGTGGATGGTGGGGCAGAGATTCAGATACGGCAGGGTTGGGTTGAGCACTTGAGCACCAATCATGCCTGTAATTGCGCTCCAGTATCAGACTAGTTTAATACGGAGTCATTGCAATCGAGCCCCAAATGACTGGGGTCTGTCAGGCTAGTCATAGTGGGAGTAACATAAGTAGTAACATAGATGCCACATAAGCAAAAAAGATGATGTGTCATGTAATTAAAGAGGAGAGAGACAAATAGAGTAACATAATATGTTACCATCACATAGCGGTTTCCAATACAAAATGAGTCTACAAAGCAATAAATGAAGATATGTATGTTACTACACCTGTGACACTTCCCACTATGAAGATGGTAATATAAACTAGTAACATATGTATGTTACTAGTCTAAGTTACTCTCCACTATGACTAGCCACATGTGACTCCATACTCCCGGTAGTGATGCAAGGCTGTACGTGGCGCGAGTTTGGCGACCCCGGGCCGGGACCATTCGTATCGTTGCGAACATGCGATGCTTTGACTTACTGAGCCGTTTGTCCTGCCTGGGACAGTTATTAGCCAAGGAGTGAGAGGGAGATTCCGTGGACAGTGAACCTCTCTTTTTAAATGCACTCTGGGCCTCGCAATTTATTTACCACTTCGAGTACGTGTCTGGCACCAGTATTGCGTGGGGAAGTACAGCTTTGGCATCGTTTGTGAATTGGACAGCCTAAATTAAGCTGGGTGTTCTGACATGTGCAGGCGCGCAGCGCACAAGCACAAGCTAACAAACTCTCCTCGTCGATATCGAGGGGCTGTGTAAAATATCGGTGTATTGGCTTCTTCACAGCTCAGAGAGGGTTGACCATCGAAGCTAATTGTGATACGTACATACTAATGGTATCTCCGTTGAGCCTGCGAAGGAGGTCCTAACTATTGCGAAGTAGAAAGCGCTTTGGCTACTGCCTTTTGTCCGTAATTTCAGTATATCACGTCACCATCAGAGGTTCATGTTCTACAGGAATGACGTGTTCTAAGCGGAAAACTGTGGGCATGCTGGTCAGCCAACAGCTCGGTGAGCGGAAAGCATCCTCCAGACTTCACGAGTCGTTGCCCACAATCGCAGGAGTGGCACAAGGAACATGTTGTCATGGACGCAACTCGCTCTTGTCCCTCACCGACAGCGCTCGATTTGGTCATCGATTGGCGCATCGGTGCCGCGATCGTGGCTAACGCCGTATTGACCACCGGGGCCCAAGGTTTATCAGCACGCGCGTTACTCGTGACTGTTGCGTGCGGCACTCGCGCTTTTTTACCCACGGCCGTCGAGTAAAACAGGCGTGAATGAAGAACCCGCGCATCTTCGACTTCGCCTCCATCGAGCTGTCCTTCTTCGAGGAGGTCTGCAGCCTCCCAAGGGTAAGGGTAAGGCGCCTGGTCCGGACGGTTTCACCTCCAACTTCTTGTGCGTTGCTTGGGACGTGATCAAGAGCGACATCATGGACGCGTTCGCCAATCTTCATTGGCTCAACGTCTGCGTTTTTCACATGCTGAATGAGGCTTTCATCACCCTCTTATCTAAATCCCCTGGTGCTGCTTCCCTCTCGGGCTACCGCCCGATCAGACTTATCCATCTCATCGTCAAGCTCTTCGCCAAGGTCCTTTCGCTCCGGCTCGCGCCGCGTCTCAAAGAGATCATCTCCACCAATCAGAGTGCCTTTATCGCCGGCCACAACATCCATGACAACTTCATGTTGGTCTAGCAAACTGCCCGGCAGCTGCACAACCTCCTTCACCGCGCGTTCTGCTGAAGCTAGACATTGCCCGCGCCTTGGACTCCGTGTCTTGGCCTTTCCTGCTCGAGGTCTTGCAGCACTTGGGCTTTAGGCCATGTTGGAGAAACTGGATATGCATCATGTTATCCACGACTAGCACACACGTCCTCATCAACGGCACGCCAGGACTGCCAGTGCTTCACCGGAACGGGCTGCGCCAGGGCGACCCCATCTCCCCCATGCTTTTTGTCCTGGCGATTGACGTGCTCAACAAGCTCTTTCAGAAAGCCATGGAGCTCGGCATCATGAAGCACCTCACCGAGAGACACATGGCCTCTAGTCTCTCCCTCTATGGCGATGATGCCGTGCAATTCTGCCATCCGGATGAGCTGGATCTTTCCGCCGCTCGCGAGCTGCTCCAAACATTTGGTATGGTCTCGGGCCTTCACACCAACTTGGCCAAGTGCTCGGCCTTGCCCATCCAGTGCACGCCGCGCATCGCGACTCTATTGCCAACCACTTCCCTTGCCCCATCCTGGTCTTCCCCACCAAGTATTTGGGGTTGCCACTGTCCATCCGGAAGCCCTCCTCCAACGCTCTGCAACCTTATGTTGACCAACTGGGGAAGAAGTTGTCCCCATGGTGGGCCTCGATGCTTTCCCATGGTGAACAACTTGCTCTTGTGCGCCACGTGTTCCGCACCATGCAAACACACATTCTCATCACCATGGCCCCCAACCCTACCACCCTGCGACGGATCAATCGTCTGGTGCGAGCCTTCCTCTGGCACGGGCAAAAGACGGCTAATGGCGGGCACTGCCTCGTGAGCTGGGGCAAGGTTTGTTGTCTTCTCGCCCTCGGTGGTCTAGGCATCCCCGATCTTCACCGTTTCGGGCACGCGATCTGCTACCTCTTGAGCACTTGCGTTGGTTTTCCCTTGAAGAGGAAAGGGTGATGCATCAAAGTAGCGTAAGTATTTCCCTTAGTTTTTGAGAACCAAGTTATCAATCCAGTAGGAGGCCACACACGAGCCCCTCGCACCTACACAAACAAATAAATCCTCGCAACCAACGTGATAGGGGGTTGTCAATCCCTACACGGTCACTTACGAAAGTGAGATCTGATAGATATGATAAGATAAGATTTTTAGTATTTTTATACTAAAGAGAAATGAAAGATGCAAAGTAAAATAAAATGGCAAAGGAAATAACTAAGCATTGGAAGATTAATATGATGGAAGATAGACCCGGGGGCCATAGGTTTCACTAGTGGCTTCTCTCGAGAGCATAAGTATTCACGGTGGGTAAACAAATTACTGTTGAGCAATTGACAGAATTGAGCATAGTTATGAGAATATCTAGGTATGATCATGTACATAGGCATCACGTCCGAGACAAGTAGACCGACTCCTGCCTGCATCTACTACTATTACTCCACACATCGACCGCTATCCAACATGCATCTAGAGTATTAAGTTCAAGAGAACAGAGTAACGCTTTAAGCAAGATGACATGATGTAGAGGGATAAACTCATGCAATATGATATAAACCCCATCTTGTTATCCTCGATGGCAACAATACAATACGTGCCTTGCTGCCCCTACTATCACTGGAAAGGACACCACAAGATTGAACCCAAAGCTAAGCACTTCTCCCATTGCAAGAAAGATCAATCTAGTAGGCCAAACCAAATTGATAATTCGAAGAGACTTGCAAAGATAACCAATCATACATAAAAGAATTTAGAGGAGATTCAAATATTGTTCATAGATAAACTTGATCATAAACCCACAATTCATCGATCTCAATAAACACACAGCAAAACAAGATTACATCGAATAGATCTCCACAAGAGAGGGGGAGAACTTTGTATTGAGATCCAAAAAAAGAGAAGAAGCCATCTAGCCAATAACTATGGACCCGTAGGTCTAAAGTAAACTACTCACACTTCATCGGAGAGGCTATGGTGTTGATGTAGAAGCCCTCCGTGATCGATGCCCCCTCCGGCAGAGCTCTGGAACAGGCCCCAAGATGGGATCTCGTGGATACAGAAAGTTACGGCGATGGAATTAGGGTTTTGGCTCCGTATCTGGTAGTTTGGGGGTATGTAGGTATATATAGGAGGAAGGAGTACGTCGGTGGAGCAACAGGGGGGCCACAAGGGTGGAGGGCGCGCCTGGGGGGGAGGCGCACCCCCCTACCTCATGGCCTCTTGGTTGATGTCTTGACGTAGGGTCCAAGTCCTCTGGATCATGTTCATTTCGAAAATCACGTTCCCGAAGGTTTCATTCCGTTTGGACTCCGTTTGATATTCCTTTTCTTCGAAACCCTAAAATAGGCAAAAAACAACAATTCTGGGATGGGCCTTTGGTTAATAGGCTAGTCCCAAAAATAATATAAAAGTGTATAATAAAGCCCAATAATGTTCAAAAC
Organism: Triticum dicoccoides; assembly: GCF_002162155.2. Lineage (NCBI taxonomy): Eukaryota > Viridiplantae > Streptophyta > Magnoliopsida > Poales > Poaceae > Triticum > Triticum dicoccoides. The sequence continues at coordinate 513,398,823 of NC_041384.1, read as the reverse complement.
AGAATATAATATAGCATGGAACAATCTAAAATTATAGATACGTTGGAGACGTATCACAATCCAAGCCCGCAGGTTGTGGCCACACAAGACCCACCAGTTGCACCCTTGGCAACACCTACACACTCTCGGTTCGGCCGAGGTTCACGCGATCTTCCGTGGATCCGCCCGTTGGGAGGTCGACGATGGTAGTTCCTACCTTTTCTGGGAGGACCACTGGCTCCATGGTGCTTGCATCGCTGAGGTTGCCCTCTGCAATACGCTCTGGTCCCTCGATGTAGAGGCAAGGCCCGCTCTGTGCACGATAGCCTGGTCGGGTGCTTGTGGATTCATGACATCCATGGAACCCTTAGCCGGACCGAGCTAGCACAGTATGTCTCCCTATGGGCCCAGTTGCAGGGTTTCTCTCTATCTGACGAGGCAGACCGCATCACCTAGCACTGGACTTCGTCGGGCACGTACTCGGCAAAGTCATGCTACCTGGCACTTTTCTCTGGATCGACCATCGAGCCGTTTTGGCGCCTAACCTGGAAATCATGGGCACCACTACGTGTGAAGATCTTCCTATGGCTTACCTATCAGGCCCGATGCTCGACGACAGACAGATTAGCCCGTCGGGGCCTGCGGCACACGCCGCTGTCTCCTCTTCGATCAGGAGCCCGAGACCATCCAGCACCTTCTCGCCGGCTGCTCCTTCTCCTGCCAGGTATGGCATGAGATCCTCGTCTGGTGTCGTGACACAATGTAACACCCACAATGCGGCTATATCTCTCACGTGTCGGGGCACGACTTAGAGGCATAGCCGCATGGTTGGTTTGTCGCAAGAGGGATAATCTTCACAAAATCCCATGTACCGAATAAGAAAGGGATAAAGAGTTGGCTTACAATCGCCACTTCACACAATACAAGATTAACATACATCATCCAGAGTACAATCAAGGTCCGACTACGGAACCAAAATAAAAGAAGACAACCCCAAATGCTAGATTCCCGATCGTCCCAACTGGCCTCCACTACTGATCAACCGGAAAAGACAAAAAACAACGAACAAGATCTTCATCGAGCTCCCACTTGAGCTCGGTTGTGTCACCTGCACTGGCATAATCAGCACCTGCAACTGTTTGGAAGTATCTGTGAATCACGAGGACTCAGCAATCTCACACCCGCGAGATCAAGACTATTTAAGCTTATGGGTAGGAAAGGGTAATGAGGTGGAGATGTAGCAAGCACTAAGCATATATGGTGGCTAACTTACGCCAATAAGAGCGAGAAGAGAAGCAACGCAACAGTCGAGAAGCTAGAAGTGATCAAGAAGTGATCCTGAAACTACTTACGTTCAAGCATAACACAAGAACCGTGTTCACTTCCCGGACTCCGCCGAGAAGAGACCATCACGGCTACACATGCGGTTGATGTATTTTAATTAAGTCAAGTGTCAAGTTCTCTACAACCGGACATTAACAAATTCCCATCTGCCACATAACCGCGGGCACGACTTTCGGAAGTTCAAAACCCTGCATGGGTGTCCCAACTTAGCCCATCACAAGCTCTCACGGACAACGAAGCGTATTCCTTCTCCCGAGAAGACCCGATCCGTCTCGGAATCCCGGTTACAAGACATTTCGACAATGGTAAAACAAGACCAGCAAAGCCGCCCGATGTGCCGACAATCCCGATAGGAGCTGCACATATCTCGTTCTTAGGGCAACACCGGATGAGACATCCTACGAGTAAAACCAAATCTCAAGTTTCCCCGAGGTGGCCACGCAGTCTACTCGGTTCGGACCAACACTTAGAGAAGCACTAGCCCGGGGGGTTAAAATAAAGATGACCCTCGGGTTGGCCGACCCAAAGGAGGGGTAATAGTTTATTAGGCAAATGTAAAACCAAGGTTGGGCCTTGCTGGAGGAGTTTTGTTCAAAGAGAACTGTCAAGGGGTTCCCATAACACCCAACCGCGTTAGGAACGCAAAATCAAGGAACATAACACCGGTATGAGGGAAACTAGGGCGGCAAAAGTGGAACAAAACACCGGGCATAAGGCCGAGCCTTCCACCCTTTACCAAGTATATACATGCATTATTTAACATAATAGATATTGTGATATCCCAACATATCTATGTTCCAACATGGAACAATCTTCAACTTCACCTGCAACTAGCAACGCTATAAGAGGGGCTGAGCAAAAGCGGTAACATATCCAAACAACGGTTTGCTAGGACGGTGGGTTAGAGGCTTGACATGGCAATATGGGAGGCATGATATACATGTGGTAGGTAGCGCGACATGGCAATAGAGCGAACAACTAGCAAACAAAGATAGAAGTGATTTCGAGGGTATGGTCATCTTGCCTGCAAAGTTTCCAGAGTTGTCGAAAGATTGATCCTCGAAAGCATACTCAACAGGTTCCTCAATCACGTACTCGTCTCCTGGCTCTACCCAAATTAAGAACACAAGCAAAGGAACAACAATCAACCACGGTGCAATGCACAATCAACATGATGCAAAACATGGCATGATATGCGAGATGTGATATGCAATGCATATGCGTGCTCCGGAAGGAAAATAATGATCAAGGCATCAACTTGGCAAATCAAGTGTGCCGCTGGAAATATGAGATGATTTCGGATGGAATTGATATAAAGATCACCGGAAACGGATGCACGGTTTGCAAATGGCAAGCAAAACAAGAATGACACAATTCTACGATTAACAGCATGATGCCATCTAGAATGCAACAAGAAACTAAGCTACTGCACTCCAACATAGCAACAAAGCATATGGCAGTGATGTACTCAAGGTGTTTGAGAAAACATGAACACTGAGCTACGGCTAAATCACACAAGAGCAGGTTCAAACAAGCATGACAAAAATGCAAAATATATTAGCATCACACACTTTGTGAAAATACTAACATGCCAGAAATAACATCAGGAATCCATGTTTAGAGCAAGCAAACAACATGCTACAGGAACATATCATAGCAATACAAGGCATGTGAATCTACTAAATGCATAGAACAAAAGTCCCTTACTGAACATGAGCCAAAAAGGCACAGAAGATATGATGGCACCCATGTAAACATAGCAAGTTTCATTAACAGTTTCAGACTTGGCAGAAAACAGAGCATGACATAACAGAATTATGAAGGCATCTTTGCGAGCTCAGAACACTCACCACAAGGCATTGCATGACAAGATAAACACACTAACAACAAGAATACATGTTCATCAAGAGCAAGTTCATAGCATGCATGGATCACTAGTAACAACCATGGCAAAATTAACTAACATGTAAACAATCTGCCAGGAACATTTTATAGCAAAAGTAGAGCAAGCTTCGGACAAGCTAGGTCACTCCATAAATGCAAACATGGGCATGGATGGATAGAGCATAACCATATGCCCAAAACATCCTTAATGAAGCAACTCAAAACAAGCATGAATCTCACTGTAGCATCATGCTTACATGGCATCAAAATAGTAATAGGAAAAATGACTTAGTAAAATCCTAAGTCCCTGAAAACAGCAATATCACGAAGGCTACTTTGCATGCTTGTGCTAGTCACCACATTGATCAAAAAAATACATGGCAAGCACCCCTGTAAATATGGCATGGCATAGATCATAATACATGTAGAGCTCATGCCCATATGAAGCACACAACAAATGTGACAAAAATGACAATTCATCCTAAACTAATAAGTAGCAGCAGTAAACATTTTATAGCAATCTTGCATAAATGATTTGAGCATCACGATGGACTCAAACAAGCATGCCACAATGGAATGAAATGAAGAGCATATCCCAATGAACATTTCGATATATCATATGCATCAATCGGAGCTACGGTCACGGAGTTATGATGCAATGAACAGGGCATGAAAAAGTCACAGGGAAAAGACTTAGTGGAAATCACCTCGCCCAGATCTAGGGTTCTTCGCACGGATTCCGAGGCACGCGACGGATCTCGCCGGGGAGGGAGAGGATGGTGGCCGGAGTTGATGAAGCTCATCGGAGAGGTGAGGAGGAGGCTGGGGGCGTCGCTGGAGCTCGGATCTGGTGCCGGAGAGGTGAGGTGGCGCGGGCGCGGAGGAGCGGTGGCGCGGCGCGGAGAAGACGGCGGGCGGCGCGCAGCGCGGAGGGGCGGCGCCGGCGCTCG
>NC_041384.1:513366287-513394142 GCF_002162155.2 Triticum dicoccoides | reverse complement strand
GAAGGCGGCGGCTGGAGCTCGGGCGCTCGGGCCCGGTCGCAGCTCGGGCGGGCTGGCCTCAGGCCCCGCGGGCCGCGCCGGCGCACGGTGGCGAAGGGACGCGGCTGGTCCACGCGACGGCTCCCGATTGGATGCGGCAGTGACGAGGCTGACGTGGTGGACGCTGATTGGACGGAGTGAGGTGGCCGGTGGACGCGTCCGACGCGGACGGACACGTCCGGCGGTGCGGGGAGAAGGAATCTAGGGTTTCAACCGCGAATTTGGAAGGGTTGCACATATTTATAGGTAGGAGGAGGTAGGAGTGTCCAAATGGAATGTAGTTTTCGTCCACACGACCGTGATCTGACGACGGAGGACATGGGAGTGGTTTAGATGGGTTATTGTGCTGTTTTGGAGGGGTGTTGGGCTGCAACACAGAAGAGGCCTTCGCGGTTACCCGGTTAACCGTTGGAGCATCAAACGGACTCCAAATGGCATGAAATTTGACAGGCAGTCTACCGGTGGTGTACTAAGGCCACTCGGCAAATCTCAGTCCATTCCGAGAATGTTTAACACCCGCTCACGAAAAGAGACAAAAGGGGTACGCCGGAGGACGTAGGAGTGTCGAATTGCAAAACAGACAATGGAGAAAATGCTTGGATGCATGAGACGAACACGTATGCAAATGCGATGCACATGATGACATGATATGAAATGCATGACATGAACAAAATGCAAGACGAAGACAAAACCCAACCACGAAGGGAATACCATATTGCATATCCGAAAAAGGCAAAAGTTGGAGTTACGAATATGGAAAGTTGTATCCGGGGCGTTACAACACTCCACCACTACGAGAGGATCTCGTCCCGAGATCTAGGATGGCACCGGAAGGAAACGAAAGATGAAGGGGGTAAAAAAAAGTTGCTTGTTTGACAAACGAGTGAAACTAAAGAACCTTGATAGGTTGAGCAACTTGAAAGAAAGAATACAACAGAGATGAATGAAGTTGAAAACACTCTGTCCGAAAAGAGGAACAAGGAAGAACAAATTCGGACAGCACTCCGGTTGAAAAGAGATGCAACACTTGATAAGATGAAAAGAACTTGAGCAGAGGATACAACACTCCGGTTAAATGGATAAGCATGAAAAGAACACGATCCTCACAACTCGAGATGATGAGATAAAATATCAACATCACAATGCCTCCGGATGAAGGAATAGAAGGTAGATCGTCAGAACAAAAGAACGGAGAAGAAAATGACAACTTCTGCCACAATTGAGCTTGGAAAGCACCCTTCGAAGAAAGTTTATAACGGAGTTGATGGAAAACCAACAACGAAACGAATAAACTTGTAGTGGGCTTATGGAAAACTTCTCAAAATTGAGGCGAAATTCTGCCACTAACAAAAAACAACAGATTGGATTGATACCCACAAGGAGACGAGAAACTTATATCACCGGGAGGATAAATGAAGAACTTGGGTCATTTATAAGCACGATAAATAGCAACAAACTTTAGGGAAAGCTTTAGGTGAAATATAACCCAAGATAATTACAATGAAGAGATTGATGGGTTGCAAAGGATCTCATGAACGAATTGAAAATGATGGGTTTAAAATATGTCATTCCGGACAACTTATGAATCATGAAACACGAAGGGAAATTGTCAAGAGTGACATAACACCACCTCAAAAGATAAGATAGAAAGAATTGCACTTTGGAATGCAAGATGAAGAATGCTTGAACTCCTCAAAACAAGGCATGTGTTGGGCACCATGTTTATTTTTAGAGTATAGTTTGGCGGATCTAACTCCGAAAAAAATCTTGACAAACAATTGAAGGATGAAAGGTATCCTTGCAAACCACCATGTTGAGCCTTCGTGAAGAACTCCGGTAATAAAAGGATGATAGAAAGAAAGAGAAGTTGAAAGAACAAGGTGAAGCCTTACAATGATTTAGATGGAGCTCCGCGACGAGATAACTGAGAGAGCTTGGAACTCCAAAAATGAACAATCTCCGGAAGAAATGAATTGAATCACCTCGAGGAAATAAGAATAAGATTTATTGTATGCTTATCCCTCATCAAATTAAATTGATGACAAGCAATGGATTTGGCATACTACTTATTCTCGTTGAAAGGGGCAAGAAAGATATAGCGTAAACTTGAGAAGATCTTCAACGGTCCACCGGTAGGATTGAAACAACGAATAAATAGAGACAGTAACAAAGGAAGAGAAATCTTGAACACACCACTGTAAGAATTGAAAATGCAAGTAGCAAAGGCACAATTCATCGGGAAGAATTAGAAAACGAATGAAGATACTTGCTGGGATTTAGATACATGAGAACGAAGAGATCATGAACTGATTAGAGAGTATTTTAGCGATGCACCGGTAAGATTTGGAGAATGGGAGCTGAAAGCTGGAATGAATAATTCTGAGATGATGAGCTCCGGAGAATCAAACTGAAAAGACTCCTGAATTGCTCCGGATGGGTGAAAATAATTCTCACAATCGAAAACAATTATGAGAGGATGGCAACAAGCTAGAATCACGAATCTTTGAGAGAACGGATAAAATTTGAAGGAGAAACTCTTCTTCGGTCTTCAAAATTCGAGAATGATGACGAGAAACACCACCATGAATTTTTTGAGGTACTCTGGAATGAAAATTAGAAAGTTTAAACCAACGATGAAAAGATTTTGAAAGATCTTGGAGAAAGACGTAAGGCTGATGATAATTCCTTCTTACGACACACTTTGAAAGAATTTCAGGATAGCTCCGGAAAAATTAGAAGAGTAAGGTAAGATCCTGGGAAAAACCTGTGGGTTAGGGCCCACTCAAAAATACACCATTGAACGATTTTGAAGAGAGATTGCACCGGTTGAATTAAGTTGCTTGAATGAGATAACATCCTCAAAACAACTTGAGCGAACTGAGAATGGAAACGGGAATCTTCTGAGACATCTTCGGCACTTCGGATATGAATAAAGAGAGATGAACGATTAAGAGGTGCACCGGCATGAGAAAACATTTGAAATGAGAAAAGGATATGATCGACAAAGCTTGACTTGAATCCACCGGAGAAGAAAAGAATGGAGAATGATGAACTTGAAGCTCTATTAGAATCTTCCTGAGAATCACCGGACAAGAACATTGACGGAAAAGAATGGATAGACTTCGTGTGAACAAAATGGATAGTTGATTTGAATATCTCTGAGTCCTTGAGGAGAAAGGGTGGGAGGGTGAGAAACAAAGGAAACTTGGGGACGGATGAAACACACAAACACCATTGAGAAAACTGAAATTTGATCTCGCGAATGAGAAAAATGATAGGATCATCTCGAAGAGAAGGGCACCGGTTGGAAATAGAATTGGGATGATAATTTCGATAAATAAGAAGGATTAGTGTTCACATAGGAATATGAGGACACCGCTTAGGAAAGGTATGGAATCCACATTTGACGTCGAAGCAACTCGAATACCACAAACAAAAACAAAACAAAGGATTGGCTTGCAAAATAAGCCGTAACAAACATATGATAGACCCCATATCGTATCACGTGTCTGTCGGAAAGATATCCTACGAGATACTTGAGTTCCCACTTATAAACTCCCGAAACTTTCTGGTTATGCAATCGGGTGTTGGGGATACATGGGAAGCATAATATCTCACCCAAACTAACAATTCCTACATCCAGCTATATCCATCCTTCAACACATAACCAAGAAACCTTCGGAAATCATTTACCTCAACCTTCGAAAAGCATCCGGTATACAAGTTATGGCAATACTCCTGAACTCCCGCCTCAGTACTGGGTGGCGTCGAGGTTATCTCACCAACAACTGCATAAAAGAGATTTTCGATGTCGGCGAACTCAGGTATTCCAGAACTGCAACGGTAAAATTGTGACAACAACACCTCGAAGCTCAACTCCCCGGACACTGCCCCAACCCCTAAATGTCAGGAGGCACCAAGAACAATATTTTCGTCACAAGACTATCGGAACGATTCCAAGATATCCGCATGATCCTAAAATAAATTTCATGAAATTTGAGAAGAGAAGAGTCAAAACTTCTACGTCAGGAGGCCTCACCAAAGCGACGAAGGGACTGAGGAGTAAAAAGAATCCTACTCTCCGATATATATATATATATAATCCTAAGACTCGGAACATTTTGTTCTAGACTCAACAACGTCAGCGATTCGATTAAGCAGGGGGCTCCTAAGTCGGGGATGCCTCTGATACCAACTTGTAACACCCACAATGCGGGTATATCTCCCACGTGTCGGGGCACGACTTAGAGGCATAGCCGCATGGTAGGTTTGTCGCAAGAGGGATAATCTTCACACAACCCCATGTACTGAATAAGAAAGGGATAAAGAGTTGGCTTACAATCGCCACTTCACACAATATAGGATTAACATACATCATTCAGAGTATAATCAAGGTCCGACTACGGAACCAAAATAAAAGAAGACAACCCCAAATGCTAGATTCCCGATCGTCCAAACTGGGCTCCACTACTGATCAACCGAAAAAGACATAAAACAATGAACAAGATCTTCATCGAGCTCCCACTTGAGCTCGGTTGCGTCACCTGCACTGGCATCATCGGCACTTGCAACTGTTTGGAAGTATCTATGAGTCACGAGGACTCAGCAATCTCACACCCGCGAGATCAAGACAATTTAAGCTTATGGGTAGGAAAGGGTAATGAGGTGGAGCTGCAGCAAGCACTAAGCATATATGGTGGCTAACTTACGCAAATAAGAGCGAGAAGAGAAGCAACACAACAGTCGAGAAGCTAGAAGTGATCCTGAAACTACTTACGTTCAAGCATAACACAAGAACCGTGTTCACTTCCCGGACTCCGCCGAGAAGAGACCATCACGGCTACACACGTGGTTGATGTATTTTAATTAAGTCAAGTGTCAAGTTCTCTACAACCGGACATTAACAAATTCCCATCTACCACATAACCGTGGGCATGGCTTTCGAAAGTTCAAAACCCTACAGGGGTGTCCCAACTTATCCCATCACAAGCTCTCACGGTCAACGAAGGATATTCCTTCTCCCGAGAAGACCCGATCAGTCTCGGAATCCCAGTTACAAGACATTTCGACAATGGTAAAACAAGACCAGCAAAGCCGCCCGATGTGCCGACAACCCCGATAGGAGCTCCACATATCTCGTTCTCAAGGAAACACCGGATGAGGCATCCTACAAGTAAAACCAAACCTCAAGTTTCCCCGACGTGGCCCCGCAATATACTCGGTTTGGACCAACACTTAGAGAAGCACTGGCCCGGGGGGTTAAAATAAAGATGACCCTCGGGTTGGCCGACCCAAGGGAAGGGGTAATAGGTTATTAGGCAAATGTAAAACCAAGGTTGGGCCTTGCTGGAGGAGTTTTATTCAAAGCGAACTGTCAAGGGGTTCCCATTACACCCAACCGCATTAGGAACGCAAAATCAAGGAACATAGCACCGGTATGACGGAAACTAGGGCGGCAAGAGTGGAACAAAACACCAGGCATAAGACCGAGCCTTCCACCCTTTACCAAGTATATAGATGCATTATTTAACATAATAGATATTGTGATATCCCAACATATCCATGTTCCAACATGGAATAATCTTCAACTTCACCTGCAACTAGCAACACTATAAGAGGGGCTGAGCAAAAGCGGTAACATAGCCAAACAACGGTTTGCTAGGACGGTGGGTTAGAGGCTTGACATGGAAATATGGGAGGCATGATATACAGGTGGTAGGTAGCGCGGCATGGCAATAGAGCGAACAACTAGCAAGCAAAGATAGAAGTGATTTTGAGGGTATGGTCATCTTGCCTGCAAAGTTCTCAGAGTTGTCGAAAGATTGATCCTCGAAAGGGTACTCAACAGGTGCCTCAATCACATACTCGTCTCCCGGCTCTACCCAAAGCAAGAACACAAGCAAAGGAACAACAATCAATCACGATGCAATGCACAATCAACATGATGCAAAACATGGCATGATATGTGAGATGTGATATGCAATGCATATGCGTGCTCTGGAAGGAAAAGAATGATCAATGCATCAACTTGTCAAACCAAGTGTGCCGCTGGAAAGATGAGATGATTTTGGATGAAATCGATATAAAGATCACCGGAAACGGATGCACGCTTTGCAAATGGCAAGCAAAACAAGAATGACACAATTCTGCGATTAACAACATGATGCCATCTAGAATGCAACAAGAAACTAAGCTACTGCACTCCAACATAGCAACAAAGAATATGGCAGCGATGTACTCACGATGCTTGACAAAACATGAACACTGAGCTACAGCTAAATCACACAAGAGCAGGTTCAAACAGGCATGACAAAAATGCAAAAGATATCAGCATCACAGACTTAGTGAAAATACTAACATGCCAGAAATAACATCAGGAAGCCATGTTTAGAGCAAGCAAACAACATGCTACAGGAACATATCATAGGAATACAAGGCATGGCATGAATCTACTAAATGCATATAACAGAAGTCCCTTACTGAATATGAGCCAAAATGGCATAGAAGATATGATGGCACCCATCTAAACATAGCAAGTTTCATTAACAGTTTCAGACTTAGCAGAAAACAGAGCATGACGTAAACAAAATATGAAGGCATCTTTGCAAGCTCAAACCACTCACCACAAGGCATTGCATGACAAGATAAGCATACTAACAACAAGAAGACATGTTTAGAAAGCTAACCATGGCAAGATCAAGTTCATAGTATGCATGGATCACTAGTAACAACCATGGCAAAATTGATTAACATGTAAACAATCTGCGAGGGACATTTTATAGCAAAAGTAGAGCAAGATTCAGACAAGCTGGGTCACTCCATAAATGCAAACAGGGGCATGGATGGATAGAGTATAACCATATGCCCAAAACATCCTTAATGAAGCAACTCAAAACAAGCATGGATCTCACTGTAGCATCATGCTTACATGGCATCAGAATAACAGCAGGAAAAATGACGGTAAAATCCCAAGTCCCTGAAAAAAGCAATATCATGGAGGCTACTTTGCATGCTTGTGCTAGTCACCACATTGATCACAAAAATACATAGAAATCACCCCTGTAAAGATGGCATGACATGGACCATAACACATGTAGAGCTCATGCCCATATGAAGCACACAACAAATGTGAAAAAAATGACAAATCATCCTAAACTGATAAGTAGCAGCAGTAAACATTTTATCGCACTCTTGCATCAATTATTTGAGCATCAAGATGGACTCAAACAAGCATGCCACAATGTAATGAAATGAAGAGTATCTCCCAATGAACATTTCGATATATCATATGCATCAATCGGAGCTTCATTCACGGAGTTATGATGCATTGAACATGGCATGAAAAAGTCACAGGGAAAATACTTAGTGGAAATCACCTCGCCCAGATCTAGGGTTCTTCGCACGGACTCCGAGGCAGGCGCGGATCTCGCCGGAGAACTCGCCTGGGAGGGAGAGGACGGCGGCCGAAGTTGACGAAGCTCGCTGGAGAGGCGAGGAGGAGGCCGGGGGCGCCGCTGGAGCTCGGATCTGGCGCCGGAGAGGTGAGGTGGCGCGGGCGCGGAGGAGCGGTGGCGCGGCGCGGAGAAGATGGCGGGCGGCGCGTAGCGCGGAGGGGCGGCGCCGGCGCCGGCACTCGGTGGTGGAGCGGAGGCGTTGCGCGGGCGGCGAATGGGCGAAGGCGGCGGCTAGAGCTCGGGCGCTTGGGCCCGGTCGCGGCTCGGGCGGGCCGGCCTCAGGCCCCGTGGGCCACGGTGGCGGAGGGACGCGGCCGGTCCACACGGCGGCTCCCGATTGGATGCGGCGGTGACGTGGCTGACGTGGCGGACGCTGATTGGAAGGAGTGAGGTGGCCGATGGACACGTCCGACACGGACGGACACGTCCGGCGGAGCGGGGAGAAGGAAGCTAGGGTTTCAACCGCGAATTTGGAAGGGTTGCACATATTATAGGTAGGACGAGGTAGGAGTGTCCAAATGGAGTGTAGTTTTCGCCCACACGATCGTGATCCGACGACGGAGGACATGGGAGTGGTTTAGATGGGTTATCGGGCCGTTTTGGAGGGGTGTTGGGCTGCAACACAAAAGAGGCCTTCGCGGTTACCCGGTTAACCGTTGGAGCATCAACCGGACTCCAAATGGCGCGAAATTTGACACGCGGTCTACCGGTGGTGTACCAAGGCCACTTGGCAAATCTCGGTCCATTCCGAGCATGTTTAACACCCGCTCACGAAAAGAGACAAAAGGGGTACACCGGAGGACGTAGGAGTGTTTGCAAAACGGACAACAGGGAAAATGCTCGGATGCATGAGAAAACACTGATACATCTCCAACGTATCTATAATTTTTGATTGTTTCATGCTATTATATTATCTGTTTTGGATGTTTATGGGCTTTATTATGCACTTTTATATTATTTTTTTGGGCCTAACCTATTAACCTAGAGCCCAGTGCCAGTTTCTGTTTTTCCCCTTGTTTTAGACTATCGCAGAAAAGGAAAATCAAACGGAGTCCAATTGACCTGAAACTTCATGGAACTTATTTTTGAAACGAAAGCAATTCAGAAGACTTGGAGTGTACGTAAGGGAAGCAACGAGGAAGGCATGAGGCAGGGGGCACCCACCCCCTAGGCGCGCCCTCCACCCTCGTGGGCCCCTCGTGGCACCCCTGATGTATTTCTTCCGCCTATATATATCCATATACCCTGAAACTATCGAAGACGAGAATAGATCGGGAGTTCCGCCGCCAGAAGCCTCCGTAGCCACCGAAAACCAATCTAGACCCGTTCCGGCACCCTGCCCGAGGGGGAAATCCCTCTCCGATGGCCATCTTCATCATCCCGGTGCTCTCCATGATGAGGAGGGAGTAGTTCTCCCTCGGGGCTAAGGGTATGTACCAGTAGCTATGTGTTTGATCTCTCTCTCTCTCTCTCTCGTGTTCTTGAGGTGATACGATCTTGATGTATGGCGAGCTTTGCTATTATAGTTGGGTCTTATGATGTTTCTCCCCCCCTCTACTCTCTTGTAATGGATTGAGTTTTCCCTTTAAAGTTATCTTATCGAATTGAGTCTTTAAGGATTTTAGAACACTTGATGTATGTCTTGCATGGGATACCCGTGGTGACAATGGGGTATTCTATTTATCCACTTGATGTATGTTTTGGTGATCAACTTGCGGGTTCCGTCCATGAACCTATGCATAGGGGTTGGCACTCGTTTTCGTCTTGACTCTCCGGTACAAACTTTGGGGCACTCTTTGAAGTACTTTGTGTTGGTTTGAATAGATGAATCTGAGATTGTGTGATGCATATCGTATAATCATACCCACGGATACTTGAGGTGACATTGGAGTATCTAGGTGACATTAGGGTTTTGGTTGATTTGTGTCTTAAGGTGCTATTCTAGTACGAACTCTATGATAGATTGAACAGAAAGAATAGCTTCATGTTATTTTACTACGGACTCTTGAATAGATCGATCAGAAAGGATAACTTTGAGGTGGTTTCATACCCTACCATAATCTCTTCATTTTTTCTCCGCTATTAGTGACTTTGGAGTGACTCTTTGTTGCATGTTGAAGGATAGTTATATGATCCAATTATGTTATTATTGTTGAGGGAACTTGCACTAGTGAAAGTATGAACCCTAGGCCTTGTTTCAACGCATTGCAATACTATTTGTGCTCACTTTTATCATTAGTTACCTTGCTGTTTTTATATTTTCAGATTACAAAAACCATTATCTACTATCCATATACCACTTGTATCACCATCTCTTCGCCGAACTAGTGCACCTATACAATTTACCATTGTATTGGGTGTGTTGGGGACACAAGAGACTCTTTGTTATTTGGTTGCAGGATTGCTTGAGAGATACCATCTTCATCCTACGCCTCCTACAGATTGATAAACCTTAGGTCATCCACTTGAGGGAAATTTGCTACTGTCCTACAAACCTCTGCACTTGGAGGCCCAACAACGCCTACAAGAAGAAGGTTGTGTAGTAGACATCAAGCACTTTTCTGGCGCCGTTGCCGAGGAGGTTAGCGCTTGAAGGTATATCTTTAGATCTTGCAATCGAATCTTTTTGTTTCTTGTTTTATCACTAGTTTAGTTTATAAAAGAAAACTATAAGAAATATGGAATTGAGCTTGCCTCATATATACACTTCATATTGTGCCAAAGTGTTAGAGGAAGAATGCATTAAAATGTTTGGCACTAAATATTTGAATAATGAGCATGATTGCAATGTTGTTAGTATGAATTCCTTGAATATCCATGATGCTAATGATATGCAAAGCCACAAGCTTGGGGAAGCTATGTTTGATGAAGATGATATTTTTTTTCCCCAAGTTTTGATGAGAAAATTTATTATTATGAAAGCATGCCTCCTATTTATGATGATTATATTGATGAAAGTGGATTTAAAGAGGTCATGACTTTATTTTGTGATGAATCCACTATTTCAGAAGAGGTTCCAATTGATTATGAGAACAAAGTTGCTATCTATGATGATGATTATTGTGATGACTTGTATGCTATAAAGAATAATGATATCCATGAAACTTGTCACCATGATTTTAGTTTTCAATGGGATTATGCCTCACATGATAGTTATTTTGTTGAGTTTACTCCCACTATTCCGAATGAGAAGAATTTTGCTTATGTGGAGAGTAATAAAAATTCTATGCTTGTGGCTCATGAAAATAATGCTTTATGTGATAGTTATATTGTTGAATTCATTCATGATTCTACTGAAAATTATTATGAGGGAGGAACATATGCTTGTAGGAATTGCAATAGTATCAAGTTTCCTCTCTATGTGCTTAAAGTTTCGAAGTTATGCTTGTTTTGCCCTCCTGTGCTAGTTGATTATTGTTCCCATAAGTTGTTTGCTCACAAAATCCCTATGCATAGGAATTGGGTTATACTTACATGTGCTAGTCATACTCTTCATGATGCTCCCTTTATGTTTCAATTCTTATCTTTTATGTGAGCATCATTGAAATCATCATGCCTAGCTAGGGGCGTTAAACGATAGCGCTTGTTGGGAGGCAACCCGACTTTATTTTTGTTCCTTGCTTTTTGCTCCTGTTTAGTAATAAATAATTTATCTAGCCTCTGTTATGATTGAGTTTTTATGTTTTAATTAGTGTTTGTGCCAAGTAGAACCTTTGGGAAGACTTGGGGAAAGTCTTGTTGACCTTGCTGTAAAAAAACAGAAACTTTAGCGCTCACGAGAATTGCTGACATTTTTTATTGGAGAGTGATATTTAGTTAATTAGTTTTGCAGATGATTAATATATAAATTCCTCACGTCCAGCAATTTATTTTAGAATTTTTTAGGTTCCAGAAGTTTGTGTTAGTTACAGATTACTACAGACTGTTCTGTTTTTGACAGATTCTGTTTTTCATGTGTTGTTTACTTATTTTGATGAATCTATGGCTAGTAAAAGAGTTTTTAAACAAATAGATAAGTTGGAATACAGTAGGTTTAACACGCATGTAAATAAATAATTAATTCATTACAGTACCTTGAAGTGGTGTTTTGTTTTCTTTCGCTAACGGAGCTTACGAGTTTTCTGTTAAGTTTTGTGTTGTGAAGTTTTCAAGTTTTGGGTAAAGATTCGATGGACTATGGAATAAGGAGTGGCAAGATCCTAAGATTGGGGATGCCCAAAGCACCCCAAGGTAATATTCAAGGACAACCAAAAGCCTAAGCTTGGGGATGCCCCGGAAGGCATCCCCTCTTTCATCTTCGTTCATCGGTAACTTTACTTGGAGCTATATTTTTATTTACCACATGATATGTGTTTTGCTTGGAGCGTCATTTTATTTTATTTTGTTTTGCTTGCTGTTTGAGTAAAATACCAAGATATTAAATTCTTAAATCTTAGAGAGTCTTCACATAGTTGCATAATTATTCGACTACTCATTGATCTTCACTTATATCTTTCGGAGTAGTTTGTCATTTGCTCTAGTACTTCACTTATATTTTTTTAGAGCACGATGGTGGTTTTATTCTATAGAAATAATTGATCTCTCATGCTTCACTTATATTATTTTGAGAGTCCTAAACAGCATGGTAATTTGCTTTGGTTATGAATTTAGTCCTAATATGATGGGCATCCAAGAGGGATATAATAAAAACTTTCGTATAAAGTGCATTGAATACCATGAGAAGTTTGATACTTGATGATTGTTTTAAGATATGGAGATGGTGATATTAGAGTCGTGCTAGTTGAGTAATTGTGAATTTGAGAAATACTTGTGTTAAAGTTTGTGATTCCCATAGCATGCACGTATGGTGAACCATTATGTGATGAAGTCGGAGCATGATTTATTTATTGATTGTCTTCCTTATGAGTGGCGGTCGGGGACGAGTGATGGTCTTTTCCTACCAATCTATCCCCCTAGGAGCATGCGCGTAGTATTTTGTTTCGATAACTAATAGATTTTTGCAATAAGTATGTGAGTTCTTTATGACTAATGTTGAGTCCATGGATTATACGCACTCTCACCCTTCCATCATTGCTAGCCTCTCTAGTACCGCGCAACTTTCGCCGGTACCATAAACCCACCATATACCTTCCTCAAAACAGCCACCATACCTACCTATTATGGCATTTCCATAGCCATTCCGAGATATATTGCCATGCAACTTTCCACCATTCCGTTTACTATGACACGCTCCATCATTGTCATATTGCTTTGCATGATCATGTAGTTGACATTGTATTTGTGGCATAGTCACCATTCATAATTCTTTCTCACATGTCACTCATGCATCATTGCACATCCCGGTACACCGCCGATGGCATTCATATAGAGTCATATCTTGTTCTAAGTATCGAGTTGTAATTCTTGAGTTGTAAGTAAATAAAAGTGTGATGATCATCATTATTAGAGCATTGTCCTACTGAGGAAAGGATGATGGAGACTATTATTCCCCCACAAGTCGGGATGAGACTCCGGACTAAATAAAAAAAGAGGCCATAAAAAAAGAGAAAAGACCCAAATGAATAAATAAAAGAGGCCATAAAAAAGAGAAGGCCCAAATAAAAAATAAAAAAATAAAAAAATGAGATAAAAAGAGAAAAGGGGCAATGCTACTATCCTTTTACCACACTTGTGCTTGAAAATAGCACCATGATCTTCATGATAGAGAGTCTCCTATGTTGTCACTTTCATATACTAGTGAGAATTTTTCATTATAGAACTTGGCTTGTATAGTCCAATGATGGGCTTCCTCAAAATGCCATAGGTCTTCGTGAGCAAGCAAGTTGGATGCACACCCACTTAGTTTCTTTTTGAGCTTTCATACACTTATAGCTCTAGTGCATCCGTTGCATGGCAATACCTACTCACTCACATTGATATCTATTGATGGGCATCTCTATAGCCCGTTGATACGCCTAGTTGATGTGAGACTATTTTCTCCTTTTTGTCTTCTCCACAACCACCATTTTGTTCCACCTATAGTGATATGTCCATGGCTCACGCTCATGTATTGCGTGAAGATTGAAAAAGTTTGAGAACATCAAAAGTATGAAACAATTGCTTGGCTTGTCATCGGGGTTGTGCATGATTTAAATATTTTGTGTGGTGAAGATAGAGCATAGCCAGACTATATGATTTTGTAGGGATAGCTTTCTTTGGCCATGTTATTTTGAGAAGACATAATTGCTTTGTTAGTATGCTTGAAGTATTATTATTTTTATGTCAATATTAAACTTTTGTCTTGAATCTTATGGATCTGAATATTCTTGCCACAATAAAGAAGATTACTTAGAGAAATATGTTAGGTAGCATTCCACATCAAAAATTCTGTTTTTATCATTTACCTACTCGAGGACGAGCAGGAATTAAGCTTGGGGATGTTGATACGCCTCCAACATATCTATAATTTTTGATTGTTCCATGCTATTATATTATCTGTTTTGGATGTTTATGGGCTTTATTATGCACTTTTATATTATTTTTTGGGACTAACCTATTAACCTAGAGCCCAGTGCTAGTTTCTGTTTTTTCCTTGTTTTAGAGTATCGCAGAAAAGGAAAATCAAACAGAGTCCAATTGACCTAAAACTTCACGGAACTTATTTTTGGAATGAAAGCTATCAAGAAGACTTGGAGTGTATGTAAGGGAAGCAACGAGGAAGGCACGAGGCAGGGGGCGCGCCCTCCACCCTTGTGGGCCCCTCGTGGCTCCCCTGATGTACTTCTTCCGCCTATATATATCCATATACCCTAAAACTATCGAAGACGAGAATAGATCGGGAGTTCCGCCGCCAGAAGCCTCCGTAGCCACCAAAAACCAATCTAGACCCGTTCCGTCACCCTGTCAGAGGGGAAATCCCTCTCCGGTGGCCATCTTCATCATCCCGGTGCTCTCCATGACGAGGAGGGAGTAGTTCTTCCTCGGGGCTGAGGGTATGTACCGGTAGCTATGTGTTTGATATCTCTCTCTCCCTCTCTCTCGTGTTCTTGAGGTGATACGATCTTGATGTATCGCGAGCTTTGCTATTATAGTTGGATCTTATGATGTTTCTCCCCCTCTACTCTCTTGTAATGGATTGAGTTTTCCCTTTGAAGTTATATTATCAGATTGAGTCTTTAAGGATTTGAGAACACTTGATGTATGTCTTGCGTGGGATACCCGTGTTGACAATGGGGTATTCTATTGATCCACTTGATGTATGTTTTGGTGATCAACTTGTGGGTTCCGCCCATAAACCTATGCATAGGGGTTGGCACACGTTTTCGTCTTGACTCTCCGGTAGAAACTTTGGGGCACTCTTTGAAGTACTTTGTGTTGGTTTGAATAGATGAATCTGAGATTGTATGATGCATATCGTATAATCATACCCACGAATACTTGAGGTGACATTGGAGTATCTAGGTGACATTAGGGTTTTGGTTGATTTGTGTCTTAAGGTGGTATTCTAGTATGAACTCTATGATAGATTGAGCGAAAAGAATAGCTTCATGTTATTTTACTACGGACTCTTGAATAGATCGATCAGAAAGGATAACTTTGAGGTGGTTTCGTACCCTACCATAATCTCTTCGTTTGTTCTCCGCTATTAGTGACTTTGAAGTGACTCTTTGTTGCATGTTGAAGGATAGTTATATGATCCAATTATGTTATTATTGTTGAGGGAACTTGCACTAGTGAAAGTATGAACCCTAGGCCTTGTTTCAACGCATTGCAATACTGTTTGTGCTCATTTTTATCATTAGTTACCTTGCTGTTTTTATATTTTCAGATTACAAAAACCATTATCTACTATCCATATACCACTTGTATCACCATCTCTTCGCCGAACTAGTGCACCTATACAATTTACCATTGTATTGGGTGTGTTGGGGACACAAGAGACTCTTTGTTATTTGGTTGCGGGGTTGCTTGAGAGAGACCATCTTTATCCTACCCCTCCTACGGATTGATAAACCTTAGGTCATCCACTTGAGGGAAATTTGCTACTGTCCTACAAACCTCTGCACTTGGAGGCCCAACAACGTCTACAAGAAGAAGGTTGTGTAGTAGACATCAAACACGTATGCAAATGCGATGCACATGATGACATGATATGAAATGCATGACATGAACAAAATGCAAAATGAAGACAAAACCCAACCACGAAGGGAATAACATATCGCATCTCTGGAAAAGGCAAGAGTTGGAGTTACGAATATGGAAAGTAGTATCCGGGGCGTTACACACGACCACGCTCCCTAGCCCGGACGACGAGTTCCGTGAGTGGTTGTAGCGACCAGACCTCAAACGGTCCAATCTCTGTGCTCAGGTGTCATCCCTGGATCAGTAGTGCTGACACCACACAATACTTGAAGGATTTATAACAGAGTAGCAATCTCACACTTATTACATCGAGAGTCTCAAAAGAGAACTTATTACAATAAATATGGCTTAAGGCCATCTAAAAACGATAACAGCGGAAGGCTTGGAAGATAAGTGAGTCCATCAACTCCAACGGCATCACTGAGTATAGAACCACGACCTAAAACTCCTTAATCGTCTTCTGAAAAGTTTGCAACATTAACGTTGCAGCCCGAAATGGGTCAGCACATGGAATATGCTGGCAAAGTAACACATAGAGAGTAATGGAATGAAACAGGCTATTCTATATGCATATTTGGCTGGTGGAAAGCTCTATAGTTATAGTTTGCGTGAAGCCAATTTTTCCCTACTGCAAAGGAATAAATTTTATTTAACTATCATGGTAGTTGTTAAACATTGAGAATGGTTGACAACATTCTCAATCCCAATTAAGCATCATCATTAACAAAACCCAACAAAATTAATTTTAGAGTAACCTGTTGAGATTCACATGATAATCCAGATACTAGATACTCAAGATGTCCATAACCGGAGACACGGCTAACCATGATTAGTTTATACACTCTGCAAAGGTTTGCGCACTTTTCCCCACAAGACTCGATCTCCTCCATTGGGATTCTCGCACTACATGGTGTTTGAGAAACGGATGACCGAGACATAGTCTTTCAGAAGCGCTAGCACCTTACGAACGGGTAGACCGTACCAACCTACATCCCCTACATCTGCTAGTCTACCACTGTAAGAGTTCGCACGACTTAATCAACTATGCTAGAGCCCATAGTAGCTTGTGGCTGCACACGAAAGTTTCTAGCATGAACAATCTCATGATCCCTTTGAGCCTGGGTGGCGTTCCACAAAGAAAAACAGGCAATCGCTGGAATACCCAGGTGCCTCAATCCACCCAGATGTGTATTTAAGTTGCCACCTTAAGTAAACCATTAATTAACATCTCACATCTGTCATGGATACACTCACCCAATCCACGTCTACTATCATAGCATGGCATAATAAGCAAACGTAGAAGTAACTCCCAAAGGTTTGATGATAACAGGTAATAGGTACTACCTCAACGACTTTCCAAACCCACAATTTAATTAGATCCTAATCGTGCAATGTGTGAGGATTGATCTAATGCAATAAAACTGGGTAGAGGGAAAAACATGATCAAAGTGTTACTTGCCTTGCTGATGATCCGGGAAACCTAGCGATTCGAAGTAGCAAGCGGCGCATTCCGGGTACTCTATCGCAAACAAACAAGCATACAATAAGTACTCAACTAATGCACAAGTAAAACTCAAATAAGAGATCTAACCAAAAAGTTTAACTTAAGAACTCCGGTTGGCAAAAAGAATCAAAACGAACGAAGCAATGAAAGACAAACGGCAAAAAAAAGGCTTCATTTACTATTCTGGATCTAGGGCAATTTTTCCAGTGGTAAAAACTTGTTTGAATTGGTTAGACGGAAAGAGGATTTCGAGACGAAACTCCAGGCGCTTGAATCGTCTGATTCCGATAAACGAGCGAAAAATTAGACTAAAACGAAAATCGGATCAGAAATCGCGATCAGAAAAATCGCGGATTTAATCCGAGAAAAAGAAAAACGACGAACGTTCGTTAAACGAACGAACGAACGAACGCTCGCTAATTAAATAAACCGGAAAAACCGATCTATTTAAAAAACCGAAACTAAAAAAACGAACAAAACCGTCGAAAAACCGAACGGTTTTTCGAGAAAAACCCGCGGCGCGAGGTCTACCTCCGGCGACGGATCCGACGGGCGACGACGGGCGGCGGCGCAAGGCGGCGGCGGGGTTAGGCGGCTAGGGTTTGGAGGGGGGGGGGGTTCCAGCTGGGTCTGCCCGGCTTATAAAGTCGGCCGGGCCTAGTGTCCGGGTCGGACACGGCCCGTTAGGTCAGTTGCGTTTTTTTTTCTTAAATAGTTAAGCTCAGAAAAAAAACAAAAGGAATACTAAACGGACTTCAAAAATACGGAAATAAATTTTCCCCGGCTTCTAAAATCGAGCCGCACAGGATGAACATTTAGTTGGGGCCTAAATGCAATTTTGAAAAACGCATATTTTTTCTAAATTCAAATAAATAGCAAATAAAACCAAATAAAATCTTATTTGATTTTTTTATTAAATCCCCAATATTTCTTTATTTTGGGAAAGTCATTTTATTCCCTCTCTCATATTTTTGTAATAGAAATAATTGAAGATAAAATAAATAAAATCAAACGATCCTATTTTTGAAATTTGAGACAACTCAAATATGAAAATAACGAAATCCCCAACTCTCTCCGAGGGTCCTTGAGTTGCGTGAAATTTCTAGGATCAACCAAAATGCAATAAATATGATATGCAATGATGATCTAGTGTATAACATTTCAAATTGAAAATTTGGGATGTTACGATGGTTCACAGATTCTATCCGAGACCCACCGACTGCCTTACGACGCGGCCTCGCCACCATGTTCATTCTCACCGCTTGGCGAATATGAAAGCACCGCATGTGGTTGCGTGTTCATTGGCGAAACACCTTCGGTTATGCGACTCACAAATCGGCATCAAAGACGACGCTAGAGCTTGGGCTCGCGCTGGGGCCAGGGGGTTTGACCAGCTGATTCCCGAGACGTAGGCTTTGTTCTTGGGTCGTGCTTGCCCATCTCATGCGCACTCGTGTCCGTGCTTGTAAGACTGCTCTTGTAATGACTTCTAATTATCTTCTCATATCAATACAATGATATGCAAGTCTTTTGCGTATTCGCGAAAAAATGAGAACACATTGTCTTTTACGAGTTGTAGAAGAACAGGTGTTTTGGGGTGGACTTGTGGCCGGAAAATGACAATTAGGGGTGCGGCGTTTTTCCCCCTCTTTTTTGAAGGGCCGCGTTTCCTTTTCTAGAGAGAGTGAGAAGCGCGACAGATTATTTTGGAGGTTAGGAGAATCTAGAGCAATGGTAAACATACAAAAGCTTACATGAGGCTCTTTAACGTAAAAGCTGATGTGGCGGTGATCAGTTGGGCAAGGATTAGCAGTTGGAGCCCGCCCGATTAAATTGGGGAGGGCGGGGCTTATGGAAGGTTAAGTAAACTTTGTTTTTTTAGAAAAGGTAAACTTACAATGGACCTTTCATAGTTTTATTTAGAATCATCCCGCAACTTTATTACTTAAACTTGAATCATCACAGGATGACGGCTTGTGGTGGAACGAAACCCAGCCCACAAGTGTCTACCAAAAAGCTAGTCTGAAACTAAAGTTTGCAAGGTAATGAGCATCAATATTTGTGCTCCTAGACTCGTACAAAAAATCACATATATTCAATATATTTCTCCACGAATGTAACTCATTGATAATTGCTCCTGTTTCGCCAATTGCTTCAGATTTAATGTTCAAAATAGCAGACAAGCAATCAGATACTACCACAATTTCTCAGACATTCAAATCTTCAACCAAAGCTAGTCCTTCTCTGCATGCTAGAGTTTCAAGGATCAATTGGTCCACCACTCCCAGAATTGTTAGGGCCGACGCCCCTTGGTACTGTCCATGCTCATCTCTGCATACTGCTATTACAGTTCCTCGATTACCTGCTGTATCCACACCGGCATCAACATTTATTTTCAGAGTACCTGGTGGTGGAGCACACCATGCGGATTGACCAGGTGGTACACCTGGAGCCCTTGTTACTAGAACCTTGTTCATCTTTTGGACTTGATCAAGTTCCTCGACGTATCGATTTACGAACGAGAAATTAGATAACGGACTTTGATAAATTTCCTCATGTATAGCTTTTCGGCGGACCGTCCAAATCGCCCAAAGGGTGATCACCAATCTAGTAAACTGAGCATGTGATAAAGCTTCATGCATAAGGAACAATCATTGTTTTGCAGAGGGTTCCATCGAGCTTATAATCTTATCCAGTAGCTCTCGATCAACCAGCGCCCAGACACACCGAGATGATGTGCACTCCACAAGTGAATGCTTCCATGAATCCGCCACTCCGCAAAGTGAGCATGCTCTTCAAGTTACCATTTTTCTATGCTCTCTCACAATATTTGTCGGTAGCGAATGCAAGGGAAGGCACCATAGGAAAACTTTTAACTTTGCCAGAACTGAAATATTGGAAAGCTTTGTCCATGCCTCTTATGTTCCCTTAGTGCTAGAGGAGCCTGGCCTCTCTTCCAACCAGTCCTCCCTTCGTCGTTTCGTATCGACCAACATCCGATATGCTGACCTCACTGTAAATTGCCCAGATGGTTCCCAATTCCAGGCCCAAAAGTTGCTGGTATTACTTGTGCATAAGGGAATTTTCATGATCACCTGAGCGTTCATAGGCAAAAAAAGTTTGTTGGATAGTGTTGAAATTTCATGTTGCATTCAATCCATTGATCAAATCAGCCACCCATACTGGTGGATCTTGAAGTTTTGACATCAACAGCCTCATCATCTCCTTCCTAGGCAGCTAGTTGTGGCTCCATATGTCAGTGCCCTGTCCGTTCCCAGTCCTCCTAATCAACCCATGTGATAGTACATCTCTTCCCTCAATAATTGATCTCACACTTGTGAAGGGTGGGAGCCTAGGTTGGCATTTAAAATATCACCATCCGGATAATATACAACTTTGAGTATCCTTGCACTAAGAGATTCCATGCTTGCAACAAACCCCAAGCCTATTTGGCCAAGAGAGCTAAATCGTATAGTTCAAAATCTTAAAACCTAGCCCACCAGAAACTCGGTCTCGTCATTACATCCCAAGACACCAATGTAGATTTGCGCTATCCTTGTTTACTCCCCGGCCAGAATTTTCTTATCATGGAATTAAGATGCTCGCATAGACCTCGTGGGAGTTTGAAACATGACATAGAAAAAACTGGGAGGGCTTGTGCAATCGACCTAACTAATAGTTTAATACTCCGCTCCCTGCCGAAGAGAGGGTTCTTTCAATCCACCCTTGTACCTTATTCCACATACTATCCTTTATATATTTGAATGCCCTATTTTTTGATATTCCTACGTCACTTGGCATACCCAAATATATTGCATTTAGAGCTTCATTGGGCACATGTTTATTCTGTGGCCCGAAGCTTCACAATATGTAGTCAACAAAAGGGCCTTTCATAGGTGAAGGATTGTTGGAGAAACCATGGCCCAGGCCCGTACAAGTGGGCTCTTGGCTCGCTGCCAGATTATATGCCTCATGGGCTTCCGCAATGCTTTATGAGAACCTTCCGACGAATCCTATTTAGCGCTCCAAGCGCCAGTTATTACTCTTCTGCAAACCGGCGCCTGCAGCCGTGATTACTGGGTTTGGCCGATTTTCTAATATTCTTCCTGTTTTCAGAAACGTAAAAAAGGCGTGGGCACAAGGGCACCCCTATGTCTCACTTTAAGCGAGACAGGAGGATGTGCTCGCGAGGGGCCGAGCCCCAAATGGGCCGGCCCAGCCGCGCGGGAGCCACAACCTGTTTTTTTCTCATTTTTTGTTTTCTATTATCATTTTTGTTACTTTCTACATTTCTTTATACTTTAAAAAACACTCTTTAAAAATACATTTTTCTAAATGTTGAAAATTTATTAAAAAATGTTGAATAAGAATTTTAAAAATGTTGAACAAGTATTTCAAAATGTTGAATGGGTGTTGAAAAATGTTGAACGTATATGAAAAACGTTCAACAAGTATACGGAATTTTTTGAACGGGTATCTAAAAATGTTGAACAGAGATTAAAAATGTTGAACAAGTATTTGAAGAATGTTGAATAGATATTAAAAAATATTGAACGAGTATATGAAAAATGTTAAATGAGTATATTAAAAATGTTGAACAAGTATTTGAAAATGCTGAATAAGTATTAAAAATATTGAAAAAATATTTGAAAAAATGTTGAATAAGTACTAAAATGTTGAACAAGTATTTAAAAAATGTTGAAATAGTGTTCAATGTGTACACGTCACTTGTTACAATTTTTTTTTTCTGACATGTACGAAAATGTACAGTGAAAACGAAAACAAACATAAGAAAACACAAAATAAAAAGAAAAAAATGGAAAAGAAAAAGGAAAACCAAACAAAAAATGGAGAAAAAAAGAAAACAAAAAATAAAGAAACAAATCTGGGAAGAAAAAAAGAATAAAAAAATGGAGAAGAAAAAGAAATGAATTAAAATAAAACAAAAAAAGTAAAAGAAAAAATGGAGAAGAGTGGCTCGGTCGCCTCTAGCATATCTCGATCCTACTACCAACCAGTAACATGAAGTGGGCGGATTGGTTAGCTGCGCTGGCGAGAACCTTGTGGGCTCCCCCGTTTATCCTTGACTTTTTGAATCTCCGCGCGCTAAATGGGCCGGCTCGACATTGTTCACGTCTGACGCAAGAGATCCTTGTGGACTCACCTAATGCGATAAATAGTCATTGTGCGGGCACACGAGTTCGAACCCAGGACCCATTCGCTGCGAGGGCTACGCTCAAACCATCAGGCCACCGCCCCGCTCGTGCAAACAAACTTCGCTTCTTTCTTTTATTTAGTTCTTCAATTCGTTTTGTTTTTTTTATCCTTTTCTGTTCATTCTTTTCTGTTTTCTTTAGTGCCTGTTTTTTTCAAAATTCTTGAACTTTTTTCTAAATTGACGAACCTTTTAAATTATTTTAGTTTTGAAAAATTCTGATGATTTTTTAGAATAATTGATGCAAATTTTCAAATTTGATGAACTTTTGTTTTCAAAATGGATGATTTTTTTAAAGTTTGGTGAAATTTTTGTCAAATTCAATGAACCTTTTCCCAAATTCGATGAACTTCTTTTCAAAATTGATGAACTTTTTTCATATTCGATTAAGTTGTTCCTACATCGTGATTTTTTAAAAAGTTTGTTCAATTTTTTCCCCAAAAAACACCTTTTTCTGAAATGTATGTGCAAGGAATAGCATGGTACGTTCTGAACATTTCGTGTTGTAATCATTCACTAGCTCCTTTAGCTCGAGTGGTAAGGCACTGTGTGCTGTAACTAATCGGTGTGAGCTCGAATCCTCAGTGGAGCAAAAAAATTGGATCTTTTTCGCGCTACAAATCCCATGCGTGTTCCTGGGCCGGCCCATAAGGTGCTCCCGAACCTTCTAGTCCTTTGTAATTCCTATTATCCATTCATTGGGCTTATGTGAACATCTCAATAAGCTTATCAGAAAGTTCTGGTGGGGTAGCAAGGAAGGAAAGAGGAAACCCCACAGGGTTTCATGGAAAGAGATGACTCAACCAAAAGGAATGGGAGGCCTGGGTTTTAAAGATTTCGAGCTTTTTAATCTCTCAATGCTTGCTAGACAGGCGTGGCACATCTTGCAAAACCCTGATAGCATGTGCTCGCGTTTGCTCAGAGGTGTTTACTTTCCCAACGGATCAATCTTAAGTGCCCGGTTGGGTAACAACCCGAGCCAGGTGTGGAGAGCAATAATGGAGGGAAGAGATATCCTCAGATAGGGCCTGGTCCGACGCATCGGCAACGGAGCAACCACGAGGATCTGGGAAGATAATTGGCTCCCTCGGAATGAAATGATGAGGCCTTATGGCTGCCTACTAAATGATCCACCGACCTATGTTTCGGAGCTGATAGATATGACCTCGGCTACGTGGGACAAACAGAAGGTCCAAGCAACCTTCATGAACATGGATGCTAAGGTTATTTTGGGAATCCCTTTGTGCACATCGAACGTAGCTGATTTCTGGAGCTGGAGCCAGGAGAAGAACGGCCACTTTTCAGTGAAGTCTGCATATCGTATGCTAGTGAGCACAAGGCAGAGGCGTGAGGCATGGTTGGAAAACAGGGCCGGTTCCTCCAACACCTCCGTGGATGAGGCACAGTGGAAGAGATTATGGAAAACCGAAGTACCAGGGAAGGTTCGCATGTTCCTCTGGAGGTTATCAAAACAATCTATTCCGACTAATGATGTTAGGGCGAAACGACACATTTGCGGCGCCCCTGACTCGTGGAGACATTCCCTCTTAGAATGCACAATGTCAAGATGCACGTGGGCTCTCGTTGATGATGAACTGGCACAAAATTTGGCAACGATCACAGAACCGAAAGCGAAACAATGGCTATTTACTCTGATGGGTGCATTATCGCATGAGTCGTTCGTGAAGCTATCGGTCACTCTGTGGGCTATCTGGGCGGCACGCCGGAAAGCGATCCATGAAGGTTTATTCCAAAGCCCGCAAACCATCAATGGCTTCATCATTAGGTACCTACAGGAGCTCAAGATGCTGGCTGCACCAGCCACTAACCCGAGTCAGAGAGGTGCCCGGGCGACGAGCACTAGCATCCAGTGCCCAAAAGCTCCACCGCCGGGCCATGCAAAGATCCACGTTGACGCTTCTTGCAGAAAGGGGTTAGGAGGTGCAGCAGCAGTAGTTTGCCGGGATGAAACAGGAGCTTACCTGGGAAGCTCTGCACTGGTGATTGCAGGCGTCGACGACCCGAAGATTCTTGAAACAATTGCATGTAGGGAGGCGCTTGCTCTGGCACAAGATCTCAATATTCAGAACCTGCTGGTAGCATCAGACTCCAAGGGGGCAGTTGGAGCGATCATCAATAGAAGCCATGCAACGAGTGGTGCCATCGTCACGGAGATTCAAAACATAGCTGTTAATTTGAGCTGTAATTTTTCTTTTGAAGGTCGTGCCGTCAATGTCGAGGCACATAGATTAGCCAAGCATGCATTTTCTTTAGGTCAGGGGCGCCACTTGTGGTTAGGCCAACCCCATGACCAACGTTGTATCCCACTCTTTGTGGATTTTGCTGAATAAAGCTTGGCTTTTTCCCTAAAAAAAATCCATTCATTGGGCTGGGTTGCACCATGTGCATCGTGGTGGTGGTGGGCTAGACCAAACTAGCTTGGGAAAATAGAATTTAGCTTGTAATCGGATACCGCTCAAAAGAAAAAGAAAAACCTTGTAATCGAATTTAGCGCCCTAGGCGATGGATTCTATTTAGCGAGTAGCGTGGGGTCTCAAAAAACTGCAAATACTATGCCTCGCTTACTGCGAGAGAACAGTCATGCTCGCCTTTGCAATTTTCTAGTGGGCCACGGCCTAAACACTGTCATAGAGCACAATTAGTAGCTGCTTTGGGAACATTCCGTATGGTTTTCGGAAGGCTCTGACAGTTTTTCCTACTCCCTCCATTCATTTTTATAAGTCATTTCAGATAACTGAAAATGAGCTACTTTGCACCCTGTTCGAAATGTCTTCAAGGCCTTATAAAAATAAACAGATAGAGTATTTCATTTTAATTTGTTTGTTTACTGGTTTATCAGTTTTCTTTTTTCTCTTTTTTCCAAGGGTCTGACACATTTCCCCCTATTCTTCTCCTATTACAACGACTTATTATTAATACACACTGGACGTTTTTCGCATACATGTTGAAAACATATCAGATACACATTGATTTTTTAAAATAAATTTTTATTTGTTTTATAACATAAGGCGGACATTTATGAAATGCATATTGAATAATTTTCAAACACACGCAAAGCATTTTCAAAAAAGTCATGGACACATTTGTATATGTGTGGTGAACCCACATAAAAAAGTATATGTGTGAACATTTTTCTAAATGACATGAACATTTTCGTGAATGGTATGAACATTCTTATAAAATTACGCCATCAATTTTTTAACTTCTCATGAGCATATCTCGAAACTGTGATAAACATGTTTAAAAAATCTAAATGGTGCGAACACTTCTAAAATTTTTTGAGAACAGATGCGATGAACATTCTTAAATATTAAACCCTCCGACCCATAATATAAGAGCATTTTGACACTAACTAATGTTAAGAACGCTCTTATATTATGGGACTAAGGGATGGAGTAAGTACTTTTTGAAATACTAGCAAACGTGTTCGTGCATTGCAACGTAAGAAAAAACATACCACTCCTCATACACACTTGACGGCATCGAAAAATCCCTAGAAATATTTTACGTTGTCGTACGAGAAACAGCATGATAAGTGGTGTTGCACGAAGACATAAAGGTAGGACGATATTTTAAGTATACTAAAGGTATGTCCAATTTATTAGACACACCGTAAGCATATCTACATCCTCTGTGGCGTCAATATTAGATTTTATAAGACCATCAAACTATCCTATCTAGTCAATTTAAATGAGTAGAAAACATATATAATAAGAATTTTCAAAATACACCATATAAAGAAAAGTATTAATTAAGGGTGCATCCTCAAAATAATTTAAAAATATTTGGATTCTACACATTTTTAAAAAATACACCATTTAGAGAAAATTATTAACAAGCAGTATAATAGCATATAAAAAGTATTAACACGCATGATAATAGCATATTTGGAACACACCATATAAAGAAAACATATATAATAGGAATTTTCAAAATACACCATATAAAGTATTAACATGCAGGATAATAGCATATTTGGAATTTACACATTTTTTAAATGATTTCCATATATAACATGTTTAATTTGTATTTAGGATTTGAAATATATTTTTAAAGCATTTGAATCTGTCAAAAAAGAAGAAAAAGGGATAAAAATATAGTAGCTGGGCTGAAGCTGCAACATTGTGCATAGATAGGCTTGGGCGAGGAAATTTAATCCTACGCCAACGGAAATTGGAAATTGGAGAGAAAGTGCACAAAAAGAAAAATATAGTAGCTGGGCTGAAGCTGCAACATTGTGCATAGATAGGCTTGGGCGAGGAAATTTAATCCTACGCCAACGGAAATTGGAAATTGGAGAGAAAGTGCACAAAAAGAGAAGATGCAAGATTTGAACTCGGGTCTCCTGTATCGGGCGATTAGGCTCAATCCACCACAATACTTCGATGCACGCGAAAAATTTGGGGCCTCGCTGTAAATAAACTATAAAGCCGATGGTAACTTAAAAGAAAAAGTGAATTGTTTTTTTCCACTTATAGGTGGTATAGGAGGTAATTATTGATAACTTCGAGGGTAAATCTGACAATGGATGGGCAGAAACAAAAGCTCCTTTATTATTAAGTGCTCCCTCCGTTTCAGTCTACTGGTCATGCACATATACCTACATTGCCAATTTTATCATCCTAATATAAACTATATAACACAAAAATTATATCTTTTGAAAGTAGAAATTCTGAAGTTTATATTGGTATACTTTTTGTAATATATGACTTGTATTAGGTTGGTCAAATTAACGACTTAGGTATACGCGTACGTCCTGCAAACTGAGAGAGAGGGAGTAAGATTGGTGGACTCCGGAATACGCACGCCGAAATTGAAATCTACTCCCTCCGTTGTTGTGATTATCTCACGAAACTCTAAAAAAGTGGATTATTAATGCAAGATTGGCAGACTCCAGAAATATTAACTCATTAATCATAGAGTCTTCCCCTCACAGCAATAATCCCGAATTGAACAAACCCGCTTAATTTATATTGACGCAGCCATCCATGCAGATTCAATAATTTTATTTATTTAGAGCCAATCAGCCATGCTAGCCCAAATCCATTTATTTCTTTCGCTCGCTTTGTTCCTTGGTTCTTGAAGTCGCTTCCCGATTTACACACAATCTACAAATGTATATAAAATGATGTATTCTGTAAAGAGTCGAGGCGGGACCTTTCAATTAAATAGTGAACCTATTTTTTAACACAAGCACATGCTAGGTCAGCTGGTTGGGGCCTTTGGGGTCATGAGTTCAAATCCCACAAAGCATAAATAACCTTTGCTGCTCCTTAGTCTGCAAAAGGGTGCAATGCAGGCCCTCCTAACATATTTTATTTAACATATCTATCCAATTTAAATGGGGTAAAAACACACACATATATATTCGCTACTCCTTAGTCTGTAGAAAAAAAGGTGCACGCAGGCCCTTCTACATACTTTATTTAACATAGACATCCAATTTAAACGAGGTAGAAAACATTCAATACTTCCATAGCAATTAATTAGGTTAATCAAGG